>NW_027326775.1:0-31406 GCF_047675955.1 Chlorocebus sabaeus | reverse complement strand
CCTTTTTCACCATAGCCCTCTATGGGCTTCCAAATTTCACTTTGCAAATTCCACAAGAACAGTCTTAACGAAAGACTTCTTGAGGGGAAAGCTGTAACTCTGTGAGATGAATTAACAGAAAACAAAGCAGTTTCTCAGAAAGCTTCTATACACTTTCTAACTGAAGATATTCCTTTTTTCACCATAACCCTATATGGGCTTCCAAATATTACTTTGCGAATTACACAAGAACAGTCATAGCGAAAGGCTTCTCGAGGGGAAAGCTGTAACTCTGTGAGATGAATTAACAGAACACAAAGCAGTTTCTCAGAAAGCTTCTTTCCAGTTTTTATCTAAGGACATTTCCTTTTTCTCCATAGCCCTCTATGGGCTTCTAAATATCACGTTCTAAATTGCACAAGAACAGTCTTAGCGAAAGGATTCTTGAGAGGAAAGCTGTAACTCTGTGAGATGAATTAAGAGAACACAAAGCAGTTTTTCAGAAAGCTTCTTTTCAGTTTTTATCTTAGGTTATTTCCTTTTTCACTGTAGACCTCTGTAGGCTTCTAAATATCACTTCCCAAATTCGACAAGAACAGTCTTAGGGAAAGGCTTCGTGAGGGGAAAGCTGTAACTTTGTGGGATGAATTAACAGAACACAACGCAGTGTCTCAGAAAGCTTCTTTCCCGTTTTAAACCGAAGATATTTCCTTTTCACCATAGCTCTCTATGGCCTTCGAAATGTCACTTTGCAAATTCCACAAGAACAGTCATAGCGAAAGGCTTCCTCAGGGGAAAGCTGTAACTCTGTGGGATGAATTTACAGATCAGAAAGCTGTTTCTCAGAAAGCTTCTTTCTCACTTTTATGGCGGATATTTCCTTTGGCCCTATAGTCTTCAAAGGGAACCGAATTATCCCTTCTCAGATTCCACAGAAATAAGGTTAGCAAACAGCTCTATGACATATAGCTCTCACTCAGTGAGTGGAAGTCACGTATCACAAAGCAGTTTCTCAGAAATGTTCTTTTCAGTTTTTATCTTAGGATATTTCCTTTTTCACCATAGCCCTCTATGGGCTTACAAATACCACTCTGCAAATTCCACAAGAACAGTCTTAGCGAAAGGCTTCTTAAGGGGAAAGCTGTAACTCTGTGAGGTGAATTAACAGAACACAAAGCAGTTTCTCAGAAAGCTTCTTTTCAGCTTTTATCTTGGGATATTTCCTTTTTCACCATAGCCCTATAAGGGCTTACAAATATCACTATGAGTATTACACAAGAAGAGTCTTAGCAAAAGTCTTTTTGAGGGTAAAGCTGTAACTCTTTGAGATGAATTAACAGAACACCAAGCAGTTTCTTAGAAAGCTTCTTTCCATTTTTTAACTGAAGGTATTTCCCTTTTCACCACAGCCGTCTATGGGCTTCGAAATATCACTTTGCAAATTCAAAAAGAACAGTCCTAGCGAAAGGCTTCTTGAGTGGAATGCTGTAACTCTGTGAGATGAATTAACAGATCTCAGAGAAGTTTCTCAGAAAGCTTCTTTCTCACTTATAGCGGCAGATATTTCCTTTGGCCCTATAGTCTTCAAAGGGATCCAAAATAACAGTTCTCCGATTCCATAGAAATAAGGCTATCAAACAGCTCTAGGAAATAGAGCTGTAACTCAGTGAGTGGAAGTCACATAATACTAAACCGTTTCTCAGAAAGCCTCTTTCAGTTTTTAACTGAAGCTTTATCCTTTTTCACCGTAGCCCTCTATGGGCTTCAAAATATCACTTTGAAAATACAGCAAGAACAGTCTTAGCGAAAGGCTTCTAGAGGGGAAAGCTGTAACTCTGTTAGGTGAATTAACAGAACACAAAGCAGTTTCTCAGGAATGTTCTTTACAGTTTTTATCTGAAGATATTTCCTTTTCTCCATAGCGCTCTATGGGCTACCAAATATCACATTTCAAATTCCACAAGAACAGTCTTAGCGAAAGACTTCCTGAGGGGAAAGCTGTAAGTCTGTGAGATGAATTAAAAGAACACAAAGCAATTTCTCAGAAAGCTTCTTTCCAGTTTTTATCGGAGGATATTTCGTTTTCACCATAGCCGTCTATTGGCTTCCAAATATCATTTTTCAAATTGTGCAAGAATAATCTTAGCGAAAGGCTTCTTGAGGGGAAAGCTGTAACTCTGTGAAATGAATTCGCAAATCACAAAGAAGTTTCTCAGAAAGCTTCTTTCTAACTTTAACGACGGATATTTCCTTTGGCCCTTCAGTCTTCAAAGGGATCCGAAATAACAGTTCTCAGATTCCACAGAAATAAGACTGCCAAACAGCTCTACGAAATACAGCTGTAACTCAGTGAGTGGAAGTCATATATCACAAAGCAGTTTCTCAGAAAGCTTCTTTTCAGTTTTTAACTGAAGATATATCCTTTTTCACTATAGGTCACTATGAGCTTCCAAATATCACTTTGCATATTCCACAAGAACTGTCTTAGCGAAAGGCTTCTTGAAGGGAAACCTGTAACTCTGTGAGATGAATTAACAAAACACAAAGCAGTTTCTCAGAATGGTTCTTTTCAGTTTTTATCTTAGGATATTTACGTTTTCACCATCGACTTCTATGGGCTTACAAATATCACTTTGCAAATTCCACAAGAACAGTCTTAGCGAAAGGCTTCTAGAGGGGAAAGCTGAAACTCTGTGAGGTGAATTAACAGAATACAAAGCAGTTTCTCAGAAAGTTTCTTTCCAGTTTTTAACTGAAGGTATTTCCTTTTTCACCAGAGCCCTCGACGGGCTTTCAAATATCACTTTGCAAATTCCACAAGAACAGTCTTAGCGAACGGCTTCTTGAGGGGAAAGCTGAAACTCTGTCAGATAAATTAACAGAACACAAAACAGTTTGTTGGAAAGCTTCTTTCCATTTTTGATCCGAGGACATTTCCTTTTACACCATAGCCCTCTCACGGCTTCCAAATATCACTTTGCAAATTCCACGAGAACCGTCTTAGCGAAAGACTTCTGGAGGGGAAAGCTGAAACTCTGTGAGATGAATTAACAGAAAACAAAGCAGTTTCTCAGAAAGCTTCTTTCCAGTTTTTAATTGAAGATATTTCCTTTTTCACCATATCCCTCCATGGGCTTCCAAATATCACATTGCAAATTCCACAAGAACAGTCTTAGCGAAATGCTTCTTGAGGGGTAAGCTGTAACTCTGTGAGATGAATTAACAGAACACAAAGCAGTTTCTCAGAAAACTTCTTTCCAGTTTTTATGTGAGAAAATTTCCTTTTTAAACGTACCCCTCTATGGGCTTCCAAATATCACTTTGTAAACTCCACAAGAACAGTCTTAGCGAAAGGATTCTTGATAGGAAAGCTGTAACTCTGTGCATGAATTAACAGAACACAAAGAAGTTTCTCAGAAAGCTTCTCTCCAGTTTTTAACTGAAGATATTTCCTTTTTCACCATAGCGCTCTATGGGCTTCCAAATATCTCTTTGGAAATTCCAGAAGAACAGTCTTAGTGAAGGGCTTCTTGAGGGTAGAGCTGTAATACTGTGAGATGAATTAACAAAACACAAAGCAGTTTCTCAGAAAGCTTCTTTCCAGTTTTTATGTGAGGAAATTTCCTTTTTAACCGTACCCCTCTATGGGCTTCCAAATATCACTTTGTAAACTCCACAAGAACAGTCTTAGCGAAAGGATTCGTGATAGGAAAGGTGTAACTCTGTGTATGAATTAACAGAACACAAAGCAGTTTCTCAGAAAGCTTCTCTCCAGTTTTTAACTGAAGATATTTCCATTTTCACCATAGCCCTCTATGAGCTTCCAAATATCATTTTGCAAATTTCACAACAACAGTCTTAATGAACGGCTTCTTGAGGGGAAAGCTATAACTCTGTGAGATGAATTAACGGTACGCAAAACAGTTTCTCAAAAAGCTTCTTTTCAGTTTTTATCTTAGGATATTTCCTTTTTCACCATAGCCCTCTATTGTTTTCCAAATATCACTTTGCAAATTCCACGAGAACAGTCTTAGCGAAAGGCCTCTTGAGGGGAAACTGTAGCTCTGTGAGATCAATTCACAGAACTCAAAGAAGTTTCTCAGAAAGCTTCTTTCACACTTTTAGTGGCGGATATTTCCTTTGGACCTATAGTCTTCAAAGAGATCCGAAGTAACATTTCTCAGATTCCACAGAAATAAGCCTAGCCAACAGTTCTACGAAATACAGCTGTTTCTCAGTGACAGGAAATCACATATCACAAAGCAGTTCCTCGGAAAGCTTCTTTTCACTTTTTAACTGAAGCTATATCCTTTTTCACCATAGCGACGTATGGACTTCCAAAGACCACTTTGGAAATTCCACAAGAACAGTCTTGGTGAAAGGCTTCTTGAGGGGAAAGCTGTAACTCTGTGAGATGAACTAAGAGAACACAAAACCGTTTCTCAGAAAGCTTCTTTCCAGTTTTTAACTGAAGATATTTCCCCTTTCACCATAGCCCTCTATGGGCTTCCAAATATCAATTTGAAAATAACACAAGATCAGTCTTAGTGAATGGCTTTCTGTTCGGAAAGCTGTAACTCTCTGAGATGAATTAACAAAACACAAAGCAGTTTCTCAGAAAGCTTCTTTTCGGTTTTTATCTTACGATATTTCCTTTTTCACCATAGTTCTCTAAGCACTTCCAAATATCACTTCGCAAATTTCACAAGAACAGTCTTAGTAAACGACTTCTTGAGGGGAATGCTGTACCTCTGTGAGATGGATTAACAGAACACAAAGCAGTTTCTCAGAAACGTTCTTTCCACTTTTTAACTGAAGATATTTCCTTTTTCCCCATAGCACTCTATGGGCTTCCAAATATCACTTTGCAAAATCCACGAGAACAGTCTTAGTGAACGGTTTCTTGAGGGGAAAGCTGTAAGTCTTTGAGATGAATTCAGAGAACACAAAGCAGTTTCTCAGAAATTTTCTTTTCAGTTTTTATCTTAGGATATTTTCTTTTTAACCATAGATCTCTATGGTTTTCCATATACCTTTTTCCAAATTCCACAAAAACAGCTTTAGCGAAAGTTTTCTTGAGGGGAAAGCCGTAATTCTGTGAGATGAATTAACAGAACACAAAGCAATTTCTCAGAAAGCTACTTTCCAGTTTTTATCTGAAGATATTTCCTTTACACCATGGTCCTCTATGGGCTTCCAAATATCACTTTGCAAATTCCACAAGAACAGTCTTACTGAACGACTTCTTGAGGGGAAAGCTGTAATTCTATAAGATGAATTAACAGAACACAAAGTCGTTTCTCAGAAAGCTTCTTTTCAGTTCTTATCTGAGGAAATTTCTTTTTCACCACAGCCCTCTATGGGCTTCCAAATGTCACTTTGCAAATTCCACAAGAACAGTCTTAGCGGAATGCTTCTTGAGGGGAAAGGTGTAACACTGTCAGATGAATTAACAGAACACAAAGCAGTTTCTCAGAAAACTTCTTTCCAGTTTATAACTGAAGATATTTCCTTTTTCACCATAGCCCCCTATGGGTTTCCAAATAGCACTTTGAAAATTCCACAAGAACGGTCTTAATGAACGGTTTCTGGAGGGCAAAGCTGTAACTGTGTGAGATGAATTAACGGAACACAAAGTAGTTTCTCAAGAAGCTTCTTGCTAGTTTTCATCTGAGGACATTTCCTTTTTCACCATAGCCCTCTATGGGCTTCCAAATTTCACTTTGCAAATTCCACAAGAACAGTCTTAACGAAAGACTTCTTGAGGGGAAAGCTGTAACTCTGTGAGATGAATTAACAGAAAACAAAGCAGTTTCTCAGAAAGCTTCTATACAGTTTCTAACTGAAGATATTCCTTTTTTCACCATAACCCTATATGGGCTTCCAAATATTACTTTGCGAATTACACAAGAACAGTCATAGCGAAAGGCTTCTCGAGGGGAAAGCTGTAACTCTGTGAGATGAATTAACAGAACACAAAGCAGTTTCTCAGAAAGCTTCTTTCCAGTTTTTATCTAAGGACATTTCCTTTTTCTCCATAGCCCTCTATGGGCTTCTAAATATCACGTTCTAAATTGCACAAGAACAGTCTTAGCGAAAGGATTCTTGAGAGGAAAGCTGTAACTCTGTGAGATGAATTAAGAGAACACAAAGCAGTTTTTCAGAAAGCTTCTTTTCAGTTTTTATCTTAGGTTATTTCCTTTTTCACTGTAGACCTCTGTAGGCTTCTAAATATCACTTCCCAAATTCGACAAGAACAGTCTTAGGGAAAGGCTTCGTGAGGGGAAAGCTGTAACTTTGTGGGATGAATTAACAGAACACAACGCAGTGTCTCAGAAAGCTTCTTTCCCGTTTTAAACCGAAGATATTTCCTTTTCACCATAGCTCTCTATGGCCTTCGAAATGTCACTTTGCAAATTCCACAAGAACAGTCATAGCGAAAGGCTTCCTCAGGGGAAAGCTGTAACTCTGTGGGATGAATTTACAGATCAGAAAGCTGTTTCTCAGAAAGCTTCTTTCTCACTTTTATGGCGGATATTTCCTTTGGCCCTATAGTCTTCAAAGGGAACCGAATTATCCCTTCTCAGATTCCACAGAAATAAGGTTAGCAAACAGCTCTATGACATATAGCTCTCACTCAGTGAGTGGAAGTCACGTATCACAAAGCAGTTTCTCAGAAATGTTCTTTTCAGTTTTTATCTTAGGATATTTCCTTTTTCACCATAGCCCTCTATGGGCTTACAAATACCACTCTGCAAATTCCACAAGAACAGTCTTAGCGAAAGGCTTCTTAAGGGGAAAGCTGTAACTCTGTGAGGTGAATTAACAGAACACAAAGCAGTTTCTCAGAAAGCTTCTTTTCAGCTTTTATCTTGGGATATTTCCTTTTTCACCATAGCCCTATAAGGGCTTACAAATATCACTATGAGTATTACACAAGAAGAGTCTTAGCAAAAGTCTTTTTGAGGGTAAAGCTGTAACTCTTTGAGATGAATTAACAGAACACCAAGCAGTTTCTTAGAAAGCTTCTTTCCATTTTTTAACTGAAGGTATTTCCCTTTTCACCACAGCCGTCTATGGGCTTCGAAATATCACTTTGCAAATTCAAAAAGAACAGTCCTAGCGAAAGGCTTCTTGAGTGGAATGCTGTAACTCTGTGAGATGAATTAACAGATCTCAGAGAAGTTTCTCAGAAAGCTTCTTTCTCACTTTTAGCGGCAGATATTTCCTTTGGCCCTATAGTCTTCAAAGGGATCCAAAATAACAGTTCTCCGATTCCATAGAAATAAGGCTATCAAACAGCTCTAGGAAATAGAGCTGTAACTCAGTGAGTGGAAGTCACATAATACTAAACCGTTTCTCAGAAAGCCTCTTTCAGTTTTTAACTGAAGCTTTATCCTTTTTCACCGTAGCCCTCTATGGGCTTCAAAATATCACTTTGAAAATACAGCAAGAACAGTCTTAGCGAAAGGCTTCTAGAGGGGAAAGCTGTAACTCTGTTAGGTGAATTAACAGAACACAAAGCAGTTTCTCAGGAATGTTCTTTACAGTTTTTATCTGAAGATATTTCCTTTTCTCCATAGCGCTCTATGGGCTACCAAATATCACATTTCAAATTCCACAAGAACAGTCTTAGCGAAAGACTTCCTGAGGGGAAAGCTGTAAGTCTGTGAGATGAATTAAAAGAACACAAAGCAATTTCTCAGAAAGCTTCTTTCCAGTTTTTATCGGAGGATATTTCGTTTTCACCATAGCCGTCTATTGGCTTCCAAATATCATTTTTCAAATTGTGCAAGAATAATCTTAGCGAAAGGCTTCTTGAGGGGAAAGCTGTAACTCTGTGAAATGAATTCGCAAATCACAAAGAAGTTTCTCAGAAAGCTTCTTTCTAACTTTAACGACGGATATTTCCTTTGGCCCTTCAGTCTTCAAAGGGATCCGAAATAACAGTTCTCAGATTCCACAGAAATAAGACTGCCAAACAGCTCTACGAAATACAGCTGTAACTCAGTGAGTGGAAGTCATATATCACAAAGCAGTTTCTCAGAAAGCTTCTTTTCAGTTTTTAACTGAAGATATATCCTTTTTCACTATAGGTCACTATGAGCTTCCAAATATCACTTTGCATATTCCACAAGAACTGTCTTAGCGAAAGGCTTCTTGAAGGGAAACCTGTAACTCTGTGAGATGAATTAACAAAACACAAAGCAGTTTCTCAGAATGGTTCTTTTCAGTTTTTATCTTAGGATATTTACGTTTTCACCATCGACTTCTATGGGCTTACAAATATCACTTTGCAAATTCCACAAGAACAGTCTTAGCGAAAGGCTTCTAGAGGGGAAAGCTGAAACTCTGTGAGGTGAATTAACAGAATACAAAGCAGTTTCTCAGAAAGTTTCTTTCCAGTTTTTAACTGAAGGTATTTCCTTTTTCACCAGAGCCCTCGACGGGCTTTCAAATATCACTTTGCAAATTCCACAAGAACAGTCTTAGCGAACGGCTTCTTGAGGGGAAAGCTGAAACTCTGTCAGATAAATTAACAGAACACAAAACAGTTTGTTGGAAAGCTTCTTTCCATTTTTGATCCGAGGACATTTCCTTTTACACCATAGCCCTCTCACGGCTTCCAAATATCACTTTGCAAATTCCACGAGAACCGTCTTAGCGAAAGACTTCTGGAGGGGAAAGCTGAAACTCTGTGAGATGAATTAACAGAAAACAAAGCAGTTTCTCAGAAAGCTTCTTTCCAGTTTTTAATTGAAGATATTTCCTTTTTCACCATATCCCTCCATGGGCTTCCAAATATCACATTGCAAATTCCACAAGAACAGTCTTAGCGAAATGCTTCTTGAGGGGTAAGCTGTAACTCTGTGAGATGAATTAACAGAACACAAAGCAGTTTCTCAGAAAACTTCTTTCCAGTTTTTATGTGAGAAAATTTCCTTTTTAAACGTACCCCTCTATGGGCTTCCAAATATCACTTTGTAAACTCCACAAGAACAGTCTTAGCGAAAGGATTCTTGATAGGAAAGCTGTAACTCTGTGCATGAATTAACAGAACACAAAGAAGTTTCTCAGAAAGCTTCTCTCCAGTTTTTAACTGAAGATATTTCCTTTTTCACCATAGCGCTCTATGGGCTTCCAAATATCTCTTTGGAAATTCCAGAAGAACAGTCTTAGTGAAGGGCTTCTTGAGGGTAGAGCTGTAATACTGTGAGATGAATTAACAAAACACAAAGCAGTTTCTCAGAAAGCTTCTTTCCAGTTTTTATGTGAGGAAATTTCCTTTTTAACCGTACCCCTCTATGGGCTTCCAAATATCACTTTGTAAACTCCACAAGAACAGTCTTAGCGAAAGGATTCGTGATAGGAAAGGTGTAACTCTGTGTATGAATTAACAGAACACAAAGCAGTTTCTCAGAAAGCTTCTCTCCAGTTTTTAACTGAAGATATTTCCATTTTCACCATAGCCCTCTATGAGCTTCCAAATATCATTTTGCAAATTTCACAACAACAGTCTTAATGAACGGCTTCTTGAGGGGAAAGCTATAACTCTGTGAGATGAATTAACGGTACGCAAAACAGTTTCTCAAAAAGCTTCTTTTCAGTTTTTATCTTAGGATATTTCCTTTTTCACCATAGCCCTCTATTGTTTTCCAAATATCACTTTGCAAATTCCACGAGAACAGTCTTAGCGAAAGGCCTCTTGAGGGGAAACTGTAGCTCTGTGAGATCAATTCACAGAACTCAAAGAAGTTTCTCAGAAAGCTTCTTTCACACTTTTAGTGGCGGATATTTCCTTTGGACCTATAGTCTTCAAAGAGATCCGAAGTAACATTTCTCAGATTCCACAGAAATAAGCCTAGCCAACAGTTCTACGAAATACAGCTGTTTCTCAGTGACAGGAAATCACATATCACAAAGCAGTTCCTCGGAAAGCTTCTTTTCACTTTTTAACTGAAGCTATATCCTTTTTCACCATAGCGACGTATGGACTTCCAAAGACCACTTTGGAAATTCCACAAGAACAGTCTTGGTGAAAGGCTTCTTGAGGGGAAAGCTGTAACTCTGTGAGATGAACTAAGAGAACACAAAACCGTTTCTCAGAAAGCTTCTTTCCAGTTTTTAACTGAAGATATTTCCCCTTTCACCATAGCCCTCTATGGGCTTCCAAATATCAATTTGAAAATAACACAAGATCAGTCTTAGTGAATGGCTTTCTGTTCGGAAAGCTGTAACTCTCTGAGATGAATTAACAAAACACAAAGCAGTTTCTCAGAAAGCTTCTTTTCGGTTTTTATCTTACGATATTTCCTTTTTCACCATAGTTCTCTAAGCACTTCCAAATATCACTTCGCAAATTTCACAAGAACAGTCTTAGTAAACGACTTCTTGAGGGGAATGCTGTACCTCTGTGAGATGGATTAACAGAACACAAAGCAGTTTCTCAGAAACGTTCTTTCCACTTTTTAACTGAAGATATTTCCTTTCTCCCCATAGCACTCTATGGGCTTCCAAATATCACTTTGCAAAATCCACGAGAACAGTCTTAGTGAACGGTTTCTTGAGGGGAAAGCTGTAAGTCTTTGAGATGAATTCAGAGAACACAAAGCAGTTTCTCAGAAATTTTCTTTTCAGTTTTTATCTTAGGATATTTTCTTTTTAACCATAGATCTCTATGGTTTTCCATATACCTTTTTCCAAATTCCACAAAAACAGCTTTAGCGAAAGTTTTCTTGAGGGGAAAGCCGTAATTCTGTGAGATGAATTAACAGAACACAAAGCAATTTCTCAGAAAGCTACTTTCCAGTTTTTATCTGAAGATATTTCCTTTACACCATGGTCCTCTATGGGCTTCCAAATATCACTTTGCAAATTCCACAAGAACAGTCTTACTGAACGACTTCTTGAGGGGAAAGCTGTAATTCTATAAGATGAATTAACAGAACACAAAGTCGTTTCTCAGAAAGCTTCTTTTCAGTTCTTATCTGAGGAAATTTCTTTTTCACCACAGCCCTCTATGGGCTTCCAAATGTCACTTTGCAAATTCCACAAGAACAGTCTTAGCGGAATGCTTCTTGAGGGGAAAGGTGTAACACTGTCAGATGAATTAACAGAACACAAAGCAGTTTCTCAGAAAACTTCTTTCCAGTTTATAACTGAAGATATTTCCTTTTTCACCATAGCCCCCTATGGGTTTCCAAATAGCACTTTGAAAATTCCACAAGAACGGTCTTAATGAACGGTTTCTGGAGGGCAAAGCTGTAACTGTGTGAGATGAATTAACGGAACACAAAGTAGTTTCTCAAGAAGCTTCTTGCTAGTTTTCATCTGAGGACATTTCCTTTTTCACCATAGCCCTCTATGGGCTTCCAAATTTCACTTTGCAAATTCCACAAGAACAGTCTTAACGAAAGACTTCTTGAGGGGAAAGCTGTAACTCTGTGAGATGAATTAACAGAAAACAAAGCAGTTTCTCAGAAAGCTTCTATACACTTTCTAACTGAAGATATTCCTTTTTTCACCATAACCCTATATGGGCTTCCAAATATTACTTTGCGAATTACACAAGAACAGTCATAGCGAAAGGCTTCTCGAGGGGAAAGCTGTAACTCTGTGAGATGAATTAACAGAACACAAAGCAGTTTCTCAGAAAGCTTCTTTCCAGTTTTTATCTAAGGACATTTCCTTTTTCTCCATAGCCCTCTATGGGCTTCTAAATATCACGTTCTAAATTGCACAAGAACAGTCTTAGCGAAAGGATTCTTGAGAGGAAAGCTGTAACTCTGTGAGATGAATTAAGAGAACACAAAGCAGTTTTTCAGAAAGCTTCTTTTCAGTTTTTATCTTAGGTTATTTCCTTTTTCACTGTAGACCTCTGTAGGCTTCTAAATATCACTTCCCAAATTCGACAAGAACAGTCTTAGGGAAAGGCTTCGTGAGGGGAAAGCTGTAACTTTGTGGGATGAATTAACAGAACACAACGCAGTGTCTCAGAAAGCTTCTTTCCCGTTTTAAACCGAAGATATTTCCTTTTCACCATAGCTCTCTATGGCCTTCGAAATGTCACTTTGCAAATTCCACAAGAACAGTCATAGCGAAAGGCTTCCTCAGGGGAAAGCTGTAACTCTGTGGGATGAATTTACAGATCAGAAAGCTGTTTCTCAGAAAGCTTCTTTCTCACTTTTATGGCGGATATTTCCTTTGGCCCTATAGTCTTCAAAGGGAACCGAATTATCCCTTCTCAGATTCCACAGAAATAAGGTTAGCAAACAGCTCTATGACATATAGCTCTCACTCAGTGAGTGGAAGTCACGTATCACAAAGCAGTTTCTCAGAAATGTTCTTTTCAGTTTTTATCTTAGGATATTTCCTTTTTCACCATAGCCCTCTATGGGCTTACAAATACCACTCTGCAAATTCCACAAGAACAGTCTTAGCGAAAGGCTTCTTAAGGGGAAAGCTGTAACTCTGTGAGGTGAATTAACAGAACACAAAGCAGTTTCTCAGAAAGCTTCTTTTCAGCTTTTATCTTGGGATATTTCCTTTTTCACCATAGCCCTATAAGGGCTTACAAATATCACTATGAGTATTACACAAGAAGAGTCTTAGCAAAAGTCTTTTTGAGGGTAAAGCTGTAACTCTTTGAGATGAATTAACAGAACACCAAGCAGTTTCTTAGAAAGCTTCTTTCCATTTTTTAACTGAAGGTATTTCCCTTTTCACCACAGCCGTCTATGGGCTTCGAAATATCACTTTGCAAATTCAAAAAGAACAGTCCTAGCGAAAGGCTTCTTGAGTGGAATGCTGTAACTCTGTGAGATGAATTAACAGATCTCAGAGAAGTTTCTCAGAAAGCTTCTTTCTCACTTATAGCGGCAGATATTTCCTTTGGCCCTATAGTCTTCAAAGGGATCCAAAATAACAGTTCTCCGATTCCATAGAAATAAGGCTATCAAACAGCTCTAGGAAATAGAGCTGTAACTCAGTGAGTGGAAGTCACATAATACTAAACCGTTTCTCAGAAAGCCTCTTTCAGTTTTTAACTGAAGCTTTATCCTTTTTCACCGTAGCCCTCTATGGGCTTCAAAATATCACTTTGAAAATACAGCAAGAACAGTCTTAGCGAAAGGCTTCTAGAGGGGAAAGCTGTAACTCTGTTAGGTGAATTAACAGAACACAAAGCAGTTTCTCAGGAATGTTCTTTACAGTTTTTATCTGAAGATATTTCCTTTTCTCCATAGCGCTCTATGGGCTACCAAATATCACATTTCAAATTCCACAAGAACAGTCTTAGCGAAAGACTTCCTGAGGGGAAAGCTGTAAGTCTGTGAGATGAATTAAAAGAACACAAAGCAATTTCTCAGAAAGCTTCTTTCCAGTTTTTATCGGAGGATATTTCGTTTTCACCATAGCCGTCTATTGGCTTCCAAATATCATTTTTCAAATTGTGCAAGAATAATCTTAGCGAAAGGCTTCTTGAGGGGAAAGCTGTAACTCTGTGAAATGAATTCGCAAATCACAAAGAAGTTTCTCAGAAAGCTTCTTTCTAACTTTAACGACGGATATTTCCTTTGGCCCTTCAGTCTTCAAAGGGATCCGAAATAACAGTTCTCAGATTCCACAGAAATAAGACTGCCAAACAGCTCTACGAAATACAGCTGTAACTCAGTGAGTGGAAGTCATATATCACAAAGCAGTTTCTCAGAAAGCTTCTTTTCAGTTTTTAACTGAAGATATATCCTTTTTCACTATAGGTCACTATGAGCTTCCAAATATCACTTTGCATATTCCACAAGAACTGTCTTAGCGAAAGGCTTCTTGAAGGGAAACCTGTAACTCTGTGAGATGAATTAACAAAACACAAAGCAGTTTCTCAGAATGGTTCTTTTCAGTTTTTATCTTAGGATATTTACGTTTTCACCATCGACTTCTATGGGCTTACAAATATCACTTTGCAAATTCCACAAGAACAGTCTTAGCGAAAGGCTTCTAGAGGGGAAAGCTGAAACTCTGTGAGGTGAATTAACAGAATACAAAGCAGTTTCTCAGAAAGTTTCTTTCCAGTTTTTAACTGAAGGTATTTCCTTTTTCACCATAGCCCTCGACGGGCTTTCAAATATCACTTTGCAAATTCCACAAGAACAGTCTTAGTGAACGGCTTCTTGAGGGGAAAGCTGAAACTCTGTCAGATAAATTAACAGAACACAAAACAGTTTGTTGGAAAGCTTCTTTCCATTTTTGATCCGAGGACATTTCCTTTTACACCATAGCCCTCTCACGGCTTCCAAATATCACTTTGCAAATTCCACGAGAACCGTCTTAGCGAAAGACTTCTGGAGGGGAAAGCTGAAACTCTGTGAGATGAATTAACAGAAAACAAAGCAGTTTCTCAGAAAGCTTCTTTCCAGTTTTTAATTGAAGATATTTCCTTTTTCACCATATCCCTCCATGGGCTTCCAAATATCACATTGCAAATTCCACAAGAACAGTCTTAGCGAAATGCTTCTTGAGGGGTAAGCTGTAACTCTGTGAGATGAATTAACAGAACACAAAGCAGTTTCTCAGAAAACTTCTTTCCAGTTTTTATGTGAGGAAATTTCCTTTTTAAACGTACCCCTCTATGGGCTTCCAAATATCACTTTGTAAACTCCACAAGAACAGTCTTAGCGAAAGGATTCTTGATAGGAAAGCTGTAACTCTGTGCATGAATTAACAGAACACAAAGAAGTTTCTCAGAAAGCTTCTCTCCAGTTTTTAACTGAAGATATTTCCTTTTTCACCATAGCGCTCTATGGGCTTCCAAATATCTCTTTGGAAATTCCAGAAGAACAGTCTTAGTGAAGGGCTTCTTGAGGGTAGAGCTGTAATACTGTGAGATGAATTAACAAAACACAAAGCAGTTTCTCAGAAAGCTTCTTTCCAGTTTTTATGTGAGGAAATTTCCTTTTTAACCGTACCCCTCTATGGGCTTCCAAATATCACTTTGTAAACTCCACAAGAACAGTCTTAGCGAAAGGATTCGTGATAGGAAAGGTGTAACTCTGTGTATGAATTAACAGAACACAAAGCAGTTTCTCAGAAAGCTTCTCTCCAGTTTTTAACTGAAGATATTTCCATTTTCACCATAGCCCTCTATGAGCTTCCAAATATCATTTTGCAAATTTCACAACAACAGTCTTAATGAACGGCTTCTTGAGGGGAAAGCTATAACTCTGTGAGATGAATTAACGGTACGCAAAACAGTTTCTCAAAAAGCTTCTTTTCAGTTTTTATCTTAGGATATTTCCTTTTTCACCATAGCCCTCTATTGTTTTCCAAATATCACTTTGCAAATTCCACGAGAACAGTCTTAGCGAAAGGCCTCTTGAGGGGAAACTGTAGCTCTGTGAGATCAATTCACAGAACTCAAAGAAGTTTCTCAGAAAGCTTCTTTCACACTTTTAGTGGCGGATATTTCCTTTGGACCTATAGTCTTCAAAGAGATCCGAAGTAACATTTCTCAGATTCCACAGAAATAAGCCTAGCCAACAGTTCTACGAAATACAGCTGTTTCTCAGTGACAGGAAATCACATATCACAAAGCAGTTCCTCGGAAAGCTTCTTTTCACTTTTTAACTGAAGCTATATCCTTTTTCACCATAGCGACGTATGGACTTCCAAAGACCACTTTGGAAATTCCACAAGAACAGTCTTGGTGAAAGGCTTCTTGAGGGGAAAGCTGTAACTCTGTGAGATGAACTAAGAGAACACAAAACCGTTTCTCAGAAAGCTTCTTTCCAGTTTTTAACTGAAGATATTTCCCCTTTCACCATAGCCCTCTATGGGCTTCCAAATATCAATTTGAAAATAACACAAGATCAGTCTTAGTGAATGGCTTTCTGTTCGGAAAGCTGTAACTCTCTGAGATGAATTAACAAAACACAAAGCAGTTTCTCAGAAAGCTTCTTTTCGGTTTTTATCTTACGATATTTCCTTTTTCACCATAGTTCTCTAAGCACTTCCAAATATCACTTCGCAAATTTCACAAGAACAGTCTTAGTAAACGACTTCTTGAGGGGAATGCTGTACCTCTGTGAGATGGATTAACAGAACACAAAGCAGTTTCTCAGAAACGTTCTTTCCACTTTTTAACTGAAGATATTTCCTTTCTCCCCATAGCACTCTATGGGCTTCCAAATATCACTTTGCAAAATCCACGAGAACAGTCTTAGTGAACGGTTTCTTGAGGGGAAAGCTGTAAGTCTTTGAGATGAATTCAGAGAACACAAAGCAGTTTCTCAGAAATTTTCTTTTCAGTTTTTATCTTAGGATATTTTCTTTTTAACCATAGATCTCTATGGTTTTCCATATACCTTTTTCCAAATTCCACAAAAACAGCTTTAGCGAAAGTTTTCTTGAGGGGAAAGCCGTAATTCTGTGAGATGAATTAACAGAACACAAAGCAATTTCTCAGAAAGCTACTTTCCAGTTTTTATCTGAAGATATTTCCTTTACACCATGGTCCTCTATGGGCTTCCAAATATCACTTTGCAAATTCCACAAGAACAGTCTTACCGAACGACTTCTTGAGGGGAAAGCTGTAATTCTATAAGATGAATTAACAGAACACAAAGTCGTTTCTCAGAAAGCTTCTTTTCAGTTCTTATCTGAGGAAATTTCTTTTTCACCACAGCCCTCTATGGGCTTCCAAATGTCACTTTGCAAATTCCACAAGAACAGTCTTAGCGGAATGCTCCTTGAGGGGAATGGTGTAACACTGTCAGATGAATTAACAGAACACAAAGCAGTTTCTCAGAAAACTTCTTTCCAGTTTATAACTGAAGATATTTCCTTTTTCACCATAGCCCCCTATGGGTTTCCAAATAGCACTTTGAAAATTCCACAAGAATGGTCTTAATGAACGGTTTCTGGAGGGCAAAGCTGTAACTGTGTGAGATGAATTAACGGAACACAAAGTAGTTTCTCAAGAAGCTTCTTTCTTGTTTTCATCTGAGGACATTTCCTTTTTCACCATAGCCCTCTATGGGCTTCCAAATTTCACTTTGCAAATTCCACAAGAACAGTCTTAACGAAAGACTTCTTGAGGGGAAAGCTGTAACTCTGTGAGATGAATTAACAGAAAACAAAGCAGTTTCTCAGAAAGCTTCTATACAGTTTCTAACTGAAGATATTCCTTTTTTCACCATAACCCTATATGGGCTTCCAAATATTACTTTGCGAATTACACAAGAACAGTCATAGCGAAAGGCTTCTCGAGGGGAAAGCTGTAACTCTGTGAGATGAATTAACAGAACACAAAGCAGTTTCTCAGAAAGCTTCTTTCCAGTTTTTATCTAAGGACATTTCCTTTTTCTCCATAGCCCTCTATGGGCTTCTAAATATCACGTTCTAAATTGCACAAGAACAGTCTTAGCGAAAGGATTCTTGAGAGGAAAGCTGTAACTCTGTGAGATGAATTAAGAGAACACAAAGCAGTTTTTCAGAAAGCTTCTTTTCAGTTTTTATCTTAGGTTATTTCCTTTTTCACTGTAGACCTCTGTAGGCTTCTAAATATCACTTCCCAAATTCGACAAGAACAGTCTTAGGGAAAGGCTTCGTGAGGGGAAAGCTGTAACTTTGTGAGATGAATTAACAGAACACAACGCAGTGTCTCAGAAAGCTTCTGTCCCGTTTTAAACCGAAGATATTTCCTTTTCACCATAGCTCTCTATGGCCTTCGAAATGTCACTTTGCAAATTCCACAAGAACAGTCATAGCGAAAGGCTTCCTCAGGGGAAAGCTGTAACTCTGTGGGATGAATTTACAGATCAGAAAGCTGTTTCTCAGAAAGCTTCTTTCTCACTTTTATGGCGGATATTTCCTTTGGCCCTATAGTCTTCAAAGGGAACCGAATTATCCCTTCTCAGATTCCACAGAAATAAGATTAGCAAACAGCTCTATGACATATAGCTCTCACTCAGTGAGTGGAAGTCACGTATCACAAAGCAGTTTCTCAGAAATGTTCTTTTCAGTTTTTATCTTAGGATATTTCCTTTTTCACCATAGCCCTCTATGGGCTTACAAATACCACTCTGCAAATTCCACAAGAACAGTCTTAGCGAAAGGCTTCTTAAGGGGAAAGCTGTAACTCTGTGAGGTGAATTAACAGAACACAAAGCAGTTTCTCAGAAAGCTTCTTTTCAGCTTTTATCTTGGGATATTTCCTTTTTCACCATAGCCCTATAAGGGCTTACAAATATCACCATGAATATTACACAAGAAGAGTCTTAGCAAAAGTCTTTTTGAGGGTAAAGCTGTAACTCTTTGAGATGAATTAACAGAACACCAAGCAGTTTCTTAGAAAGCTTCTTTCCATTTTTTAACTGAAGGTATTTCCCTTTTCACCACAGCCGTCTATGGGCTTCGAAATATCACTTTGCAAATTCAAAAAGAACAGTCCTAGCGAAAGGCTTCTTGAGTGGAATGCTGTAACTCTGTGAGATGAATTAACAGATCTCAGAGAAGTTTCTCAGAAAGCTTCTTTCTCACTTATAGCGGCAGATATTTCCTTTGGCCCTATAGTCTTCAAAGGGATCCAAAATAACAGTTCTCCGATTCCATAGAAATAAGGCTATCAAACAGCTCTAGGAAATAGAGCTGTAACTCAGTGAGTGGAAGTCACATAATACTAAACCGTTTCTCAGAAAGCCTCTTTCAGTTTTTAACTGAAGCTTTATCCTTTTTCACCGTAGCCCTCTATGGGCTTCAAAATATCACTTTGAAAATACAGCAAGAACAGTCTTAGCGAAAGGCTTCTAGAGGGGAAAGCTGTAACTCTGTTAGGTGAATTAACAGAACACAAAGCAGTTTCTCAGGAATGTTCTTTACAGTTTTTATCTGAAGATATTTCCTTTTCTCCATAGCGCTCTATGGGCTACCAAATATCACATTTCAAATTCCACAAGAACAGTCTTAGCGAAAGACTTCCTGAGGGGAAAGCTGTAAGTCTGTGAGATGAATTAAAAGAACACAAAGCAATTTCTCAGAAAGCTTCTTTCCAGTTTTTATCGGAGGATATTTCGTTTTCACCATAGCCGTCTATTGGCTTCCAAATATCATTTTTCAAATTGTGCAAGAATAATCTTAGCGAAAGGCTTCTTGAGGGGAAAGCTGTAACTCTGTGAAATGAATTCGCAAATCACAAAGAAGTTTCTCAGAAAGCTTCTTTCTAACTTTAACGACGGATATTTCCTTTGGCCCTTCAGTCTTCAAAGGGATCCGAAATAACAGTTCTCAGATTCCACAGAAATAAGACTGCCAAACAGCTCTACGAAATACAGCTGTAACTCAGTGAGTGGAAGTCATATATCACAAAGCAGTTTCTCAGAAAGCTTCTTTTCAGTTTTTAACTGAAGATATATCCTTTTTCACTATAGGTCACTATGAGCTTCCAAATATCACTTTGCATATTCCACAAGAACTGTCTTAGCGAAAGGCTTCTTGAAGGGAAACCTGTAACTCTGTGAGATGAATTAACAAAACACAAAGCAGTTTCTCAGAATGGTTCTTTTCAGTTTTTATCTTAGGATATTTACGTTTTCACCATCGACTTCTATGGGCTTACAAATATCACTTTGCAAATTCCACAAGAACAGTCTTAGCGAAAGGCTTCTAGAGGGGAAAGCTGAAACTCTGTGAGGTGAATTAACAGAATACAAAGCAGTTTCTCAGAAAGTTTCTTTCCAGTTTTTAACTGAAGGTATTTCCTTTTTCACCATAGCCCTCGACGGGCTTTCAAATATCACTTTGCAAATTCCACAAGAACAGTCTTAGCGAACGGCTTCTTGAGGGGAAAGCTGAAACTCTGTCAGATAAATTAACAGAACACAAAACAGTTTGTTGGAAAGCTTCTTTCCATTTTTGATCCGAGGACATTTCCTTTTACACCATAGCCCTCTCACGGCTTCCAAATATCACTTTGCAAATTCCACGAGAACCGTCTTAGCGAAAGACTTCTGGAGGGGAAAGCTGAAACTCTGTGAGATGAATTAACAGAAAACAAAGCAGTTTCTCAGAAAGCTTCTTTCCAGTTTTTAATTGAAGATATTTCCTTTTTCACCATATCCCTCCATGGGCTTCCAAATATCACATTGCAAATTCCACAAGAACAGTCTTAGCGAAATGCTTCTTGAGGGGTAAGCTGTAACTCTGTGAGATGAATTAACAGAACACAAAGCAGTTTCTCAGAAAACTTCTTTCCAGTTTTTATGTGAGGAAATTTCCTTTTTAAACGTACCCCTCTATGGGCTTCCAAATATCACTTTGTAAACTCCACAAGAACAGTCTTAGCGAAAGGATTCTTGATAGGAAAGCTGTAACTCTGTGCATGAATTAACAGAACACAAAGAAGTTTCTCAGAAAGCTTCTCTCCAGTTTTTAACTGAAGATATTTCCTTTTTCACCATAGCGCTCTATGGGCTTCCAAATATCTCTTTGGAAATTCCAGAAGAACAGTCTTAGTGAAGGGCTTCTTGAGGGTAGAGCTGTAATACTGTGAGATGAATTAACAAAACACAAAGCAGTTTCTCAGAAAGCTTCTTTCCAGTTTTTATGTGAGGAAATTTCCTTTTTTAACCGTACCCCTCTATGGGCTTCCAAATATCACTTTGTAAACTCCACAAGAACAGTCTTAGCGAAAGGATTCGTGATAGGAAAGGTGTAACTCTGTGTATGAATTAACAGAACACAAAGCAGTTTCTCAGAAAGCTTCTCTCCAGTTTTTAACTGAAGATATTTCCATTTTCACCATAGCCCTCTATGAGCTTCCAAATATCATTTTGCAAATTTCACAACAACAGTCTTAATGAACGGCTTCTTGAGGGGAAAGCTATAACTCTGTGAGATGAATTAACGGTACGCAAAACAGTTTCTCAAAAAGCTTCTTTTCAGTTTTTATCTTAGGATATTTCCTTTTTCACCATAGCCCTCTATTGTTTTCCAAATATCACTTTGCAAATTCCACGAGAACAGTCTTAGCGAAAGGCCTCTTGAGGGGAAACTGTAGCTCTGTGAGATCAATTCACAGAACTCAAAGAAGTTTCTCAGAAAGCTTCTTTCACACTTTTAGTGGCGGATATTTCCTTTGGACCTATAGTCTTCAAAGAGATCCGAAGTAACATTTCTCAGATTCCACAGAAATAAGCCTAGCCAACAGTTCTACGAAATACAGCTGTTTCTCAGTGACAGGAAATCACATATCACAAAGCAGTTCCTCGGAAAGCTTCTTTTCACTTTTTAACTGAAGCTATATCCTTTTTCACCATAGCGACGTATGGACTTCCAAAGACCACTTTGGAAATTCCACAAGAACAGTCTTGGTGAAAGGCTTCTTGAGGGGAAAGCTGTAACTCTGTGAGATGAACTAAGAGAACACAAAACCGTTTCTCAGAAAGCTTCTTTCCAGTTTTTAACTGAAGATATTTCCCCTTTCACCATAGCCCTCTATGGGCTTCCAAATATCAATTTGAAAATAACACAAGATCAGTCTTAGTGAATGGCTTTCTGTTCGGAAAGCTGTAACTCTCTGAGATGAATTAACAAAACACAAAGCAGTTTCTCAGAAAGCTTCTTTTCGGTTTTTATCTTACGATATTTCCTTTTTCACCATAGTTCTCTAAGCACTTCCAAATATCACTTCGCAAATTTCACAAGAACAGTCTTAGTAAACGACTTCTTGAGGGGAATGCTGTACCTCTGTGAGATGGATTAACAGAACACAAAGCAGTTTCTCAGAAACGTTCTTTCCACTTTTTAACTGAAGATATTTCCTTTCTCCCCATAGCACTCTATGGGCTTCCAAATATCACTTTGCAAAATCCACGAGAACAGTCTTAGTGAACGGTTTCTTGAGGGGAAAGCTGTAAGTCTTTGAGATGAATTCAGAGAACACAAAGCAGTTTCTCAGAAATTTTCTTTTCAGTTTTTATCTTAGGATATTTTCTTTTTAACCATAGATCTCTATGGTTTTCCATATACCTTTTTCCAAATTCCACAAAAACAGCTTTAGCGAAAGTTTTCTTGAGGGGAAAGCCGTAATTCTGTGAGATGAATTAACAGAACACAAAGCAATTTCTCAGAAAGCTACTTTCCAGTTTTTATCTGAAGATATTTCCTTTACACCATGGTCCTCTATGGGCTTCCAAATATCACTTTGCAAATTCCACAAGAACAGTCTTACCGAACGACTTCTTGAGGGGAAAGCTGTAATTCTATAAGATGAATTAACAGAACACAAAGTCGTTTCTCAGAAAGCTTCTTTTCAGTTCTTATCTGAGGAAATTTCTTTTTCACCACAGCCCTCTATGGGCTTCCAAATGTCACTTTGCAAATTCCACAAGAACAGTCTTAGCGGAATGCTTCTTGAGGGGAAAGGTGTAACACTGTCAGATGAATTAACAGAACACAAAGCAGTTTCTCAGAAAACTTCTTTCCAGTTTATAACTGAAGATATTTCCTTTTTCACCATAGCCCCCTATGGGTTTCCAAATAGCACTTTGAAAATTCCACAAGAACGGTCTTAATGAACGGTTTCTGGAGGGCAAAGCTGTAACTGTGTGAGATGAATTAACGGAACACAAAGTAGTTTCTCAAGAAGCTTCTTTCTAGTTTTCATCTGAGGACATTTCCTTTTTCACCATAGCCCTCTATGGGCTTCCAAATTTCACTTTGCAAATTCCACAAGAACAGTCTTAACGAAAGACTTCTTGAGGGGAAAGCTGTAACTCTGTGAGATGAATTAACAGAAAACAAAGCAGTTTCTCAGAAAGCTTCTATACACTTTCTAACTGAAGATATTCCTTTTTTCACCATAACCCTATATGGGCTTCCAAATATTACTTTGCGAATTACACAAGAACAGTCATAGCGAAAGGCTTCTCGAGGGGAAAGCTGTAACTCTGTGAGATGAATTAACAGAACACAAAGCAGTTTCTCAGAAAGCTTCTTTCCAGTTTTTATCTAAGGACATTTCCTTTTTCTCCATAGCCCTCTATGGGCTTCTAAATATCACGTTCTAAATTGCACAAGAACAGTCTTAGCGAAAGGATTCTTGAGAGGAAAGCTGTAACTCTGTGAGATGAATTAAGAGAACACAAAGCAGTTTTTCAGAAAGCTTCTTTTCAGTTTTTATCTTAGGTTATTTCCTTTTTCACTGTAGACCTCTGTAGGCTTCTAAATATCACTTCCCAAATTCGACAAGAACAGTCTTAGGGAAAGGCTTCGTGAGGGGAAAGCTGTAACTTTGTGGGATGAATTAACAGAACACAACGCAGTGTCTCAGAAAGCTTCTTTCCCGTTTTAAACCGAAGATATTTCCTTTTCACCATAGCTCTCTATGGCCTTCGAAATGTCACTTTGCAAATTCCACAAGAACAGTCATAGCGAAAGGCTTCCTCAGGGGAAAGCTGTAACTCTGTGGGATGAATTTACAGATCAGAAAGCTGTTTCTCAGAAAGCTTCTTTCTCACTTTTATGGCGGATATTTCCTTTGGCCCCTATAGTCTTCAAAGGGAACCGAATTATCCCTTCTCAGATTCCACAGAAATAAGGTTAGCAAACAGCTCTATGACATATAGCTCTCACTCAGTGAGTGGAAGTCACGTATCACAAAGCAGTTTCTCAGAAATGTTCTTTTCAGTTTTTATCTTAGGATATTTCCTTTTTCACCATAGCCCTCTATGGGCTTACAAATACCACTCTGCAAATTCCACAAGAACAGTCTTAGCGAAAGGCTTCTTAAGGGGAAAGCTGTAACTCTGTGAGGTGAATTAACAGAACACAAAGCAGTTTCTCAGAAAGCTTCTTTTCAGCTTTTATCTTGGGATATTTCCTTTTTCACCATAGCCCTATAAGGGCTTACAAATATCACTATGAGTATTACACAAGAAGAGTCTTAGCAAAAGTCTTTTTGAGGGTAAAGCTGTAACTCTTTGAGATGAATTAACAGAACACCAAGCAGTTTCTTAGAAAGCTTCTTTCCATTTTTTAACTGAAGGTATTTCCCTTTTCACCACAGCCGTCTATGGGCTTCGAAATATCACTTTGCAAATTCAAAAAGAACAGTCCTAGCGAAAGGCTTCTTGAGTGGAATGCTGTAACTCTGTGAGATGAATTAACAGATCTCAGAGAAGTTTCTCAGAAAGCTTCTTTCTCACTTATAGCGGCAGATATTTCCTTTGGCCTATAGTCTTCAAAGGGATCCAAAATAACAGTTCTCCGATTCCATAGAAATAAGGCTATCAAACAGCTCTAGGAAATAGAGCTGTAACTCAGTGAGTGGAAGTCACATAATACTAAACCGTTTCTCAGAAAGCCTCTTTCAGTTTTTAACTGAAGCTTTATCCTTTTTCACCGTAGCCCTCTATGGGCTTCAAAATATCACTTTGAAAATACAGCAAGAACAGTCTTAGCGAAAGGCTTCTAGAGGGGAAAGCTGTAACTCTGTTAGGTGAATTTAACAGAACACAAAGCAGTTTCTCAGGAATGTTCTTTACAGTTTTTATCTGAAGATATTTCCTTTTCTCCATAGCGCTCTATGGGCTACCAAATATCACATTTCAAATTCCACAAGAACAGTCTTAGCGAAAGACTTCCTGAGGGGAAAGCTGTAAGTCTGTGAGATGAATTAAAAGAACACAAAGCAATTTCTCAGAAAGCTTCTTTCCAGTTTTTATCGGAGGATATTTCGTTTTCCACCATAGCCGTCTATTGGCTTCCAAATATCATTTTTCAAATTGTGCAAGAATAATCTTAGCGAAAGGCTTCTTGAGGGGCAAAGCTGTAACTCTGGTGAAATGAATTCGCAAATCACAAAGAAGTTTCTCAGAAAGCTTCTTTCTAACTTTAACGACGGATATTTCCTTTGGCCCTTCAGTCTTCAAAGGGATCCGAAATAACAGTTCTCAGATTCCACAGAAATAAGACTGCCAAACAGCTCTACGAAATACAGCTGTAACTCAGTGAGTGGAAGTCATATATCACAAAGCAGTTTCTCAGAAAGCTTCTTTTCAGTTTTTAACTGAAGATATATCCTTTTTCACTATAGGTCACTATGAGCTTCCAAATATCACTTTGCATATTCCACAAGAACTGTCTTAGCGAAAGGCTTCTTGAAGGGAAACCTGTAACTCTGTGAGATGAATTAACAAAACACAAAGCAGTTTCTCAGAATGGTTCTTTTCAGTTTTTATCTTAGGATATTTACGTTGTCACCATCGACTTCTATGGGCTTACAAATATCACTTTGCAAATTCCACAAGAACAGTCTTAGCGAAAGGCTTCTAGAGGGGAAAGCTGAAACTCTGTGAGGTGAATTAACAGAATACAAAGCAGTTTCTCAGAAAGTTTCTTTCCAGTTTTTAAACTGAAGGTATTTCCTTTTTCACCCATAGCCCTCGACGGGCTTTCAAATATCACTTTGCAAATTCCACAAGAACAGTCTTAGCGAACGGCTTCTTGAGGGGGAAAGCTGAAAACTCTGTCAGATAAATTAACAGAACACAAAACAGTTTGTTGGAAAGCTTCTTTCCATTTTTGATCCGAGGACATTTCCTTTTACACCATAGCCCTCTCACGGCTTCCAATATCACTTTGCAAATTCCACGAGAACCGTCTTAGCGAAAGACTTCTGGAGGGGAAAGCTGAACTCTGTGAGATGAATTAACAGAAAACAAAGCAGTTTCTCAGAAAGCTTCTTTCCAGTTTTTAATTGAAGATATTTCCTTTTTCACCATATCCCTCCATGGGCTTCCAAATATCACATTGCAAATTCCACAAGAACAGTCTTAGCGAAATGCTTCTTGAGGGGTAAGCTGTAACTCTGTGAGATGAATTAACAGAACACAAAGCAGTTTCTCAGAAAACTTCTTTCCAGTTTTTATGTGAGGGAAATTTCCTTTTTAAACGTACCCCTCTATGGGCTTCCAAATATCACTTTGTAAACTCCACAAGAACAGTCTTAGCGAAAGGATTCTTGATAGGAAAGCTGTAACTCTGTGCATGAATTAACAGAACACAAAGAAGTTTCTCAGAAAGCTTCTCTCCAGTTTTTAACTGAAGATATTTCCTTTTTCACCATAGCGCTCTATGGGCTTCCAAATATCTCTTTGGAAATTCCAGAAGAACAGTCTTAGTGAAGGGCTTCTTGAGGGTAGAGCTGTAATACTGTGAGATGAATTAACAAAACACAAAGCAGTTTCTCAGAAAGCTTCTTTCCAGTTTTTATGTGAGGAATTTCCTTTTTAAACCGTACCCCTCTATGGGCTTCCAAATATCACTTTGTAAACTCCACAAGAACAGTCTTAGCGAAAGGATTCGTGATAGGAAAGGTGTAACTCTGTGTATGAATTAACAGAACACAAAGCAGTTTCTCAGAAAGCTTCTCTCCAGTTTTTAACTGAAGATATTTCCATTTTCACCATAGCCCTCTATGAGCTTCCAAATATCATTTTGCAAATTTCACAACAACAGTCTTAATGAACGGCTTCTTGAGGGGAAAGCTATAACTCTGTGAGATGAATTAACGGTACGCAAAACAGTTTTCTCAAAAAGCTTCTTTTCAGTTTTTATCTTAGGATATTTCCTTTTTCACCATAGCCCTCTATTGTTTTCCAAATATCACTTTGCAAATTCCACGAGAACAGTCTTAGCGAAAGGCCTCTTGAGGGGAAACTGTAGCTCTGTGAGATCAATTCACAGAACTCAAAGAAGTTTCTCAGAAAGCTTCTTTCACACTTTTAGTGGCGGATATTTCCTTTGGACCTATAGTCTTCAAAGAGATCCGAAGTAACATTTCTCAGATTCCACAGAAATAAGCCTAGCCAACAGTTCTACGAAATACAGCTGTTTTCTCAGTGACAGGAAATCACATATCACAAAGCAGTTCCTCGGAAAGCTTCTTTTCACTTTTTTAACTGAAGCTATATCCTTTTTCACCATAGCGACGTATGGACTTCCAAAGACCACTTTGGAAATTCCACAAGAACAGTCTTGGTGAAAGGCTTCTTGAGGGGAAAGCTGTAACTCTGTGAGATGAACTAAGAGAACACAAAACCGTTTCTCAGAAAGCTTCTTTCCAGTTTTTAACTGAAGATATTTCCCCTTTCACCATAGCCCTCTATGGGCTTCCAAATATCAATTTGAAAATAACACAAGATCAGTCTTAGTGAATGGCTTTCTGTTCGGAAAGCTGTAACTCTCTGAGATGAATTAACAAAACACAAAGCAGTTTCTCAGAAAGCTTCTTTTCGGTTTTTATCTTACGATATTTCCTTTTTCACCATAGTTCTCTAAGCACTTCCAAATATCACTTCGCAAATTTCACAAGAACAGTCTTAGTAAACGACTTCTTGAGGGGAATGCTGTACCTCTGTGAGATGGATTAACAGAACACAAAGCAGTTTCTCAGAAACGTTCTTTCCACTTTTTAACTGAAGATATTTCCTTTCTCCCCATAGCACTCTATGGGCTTCCAAATATCACTTTGCAAAATCCACGAGAACAGTCTTAGTGAACGGTTTCTTGAGGGGAAAGCTGTAAGTCTTTGAGATGAATTCAGAGAACACAAAGCAGTTTCTCAGAAATTTTCTTTTCAGTTTTTATCTTAGGATATTTTCTTTTTAACCATAGATCTCTATGGTTTTCCATATACCTTTTTCCAAATTCCACAAAAACAGCTTTAGCGAAAGTTTTCTTGAGGGGAAAGCCGTAATTCTGTGAGATGAATTAACAGAACACAAAGCAATTTCTCAGAAAGCTACTTTCCAGTTTTTATCTGAAGATATTTCCTTTACACCATGGTCCTCTATGGGCTTCCAAATATCACTTTGCAAATTCCACAAGAACAGTCTTACCGAACGACTTCTTGAGGGGAAAGCTGTAATTCTATAAGATGAATTAACAGAACACAAAGTCGTTTCTCAGAAAGCTTCTTTTCAGTTCTTATCTGAGGAAATTTCTTTTTCACCACAGCCCTCTATGGGCTTCCAAATGTCACTTTGCAAATTCCACAAGAACAGTCTTAGCGGAATGCTTCTTGAGGGGAAAGGTGTAACACTGTCAGATGAATTAACAGAACACAAAGCAGTTTCTCAGAAAACTTCTTTCCAGTTTATAACTGAAGATATTTCCTTTTTCACCATAGCCCCCTATGGGTTTCCAAATAGCACTTTTGAAAATTCCACAAGAACGGTCTTAATGAACGGTTTCTGGAGGGCAAAGCTGTAACTGTGTGAGATGAATTAACGGAACACAAAGTAGTTTCTCAAGAAGCTTCTTTCTAGTTTTCATCTGAGGACATTTCCTTTTTCACCATAGCCCTCTATGGGCTTCCAAATTTCACTTTGCAAATTCCACAAGAACAGTCTTAACGAAAGACTTCTTGAGGGGAAAGCTGTAACTCTGTGAGATGAATTAACAGAAAACAAAGCAGTTTCTCAGAAAGCTTCTATACACTTTCTACTGAAGATATTCCTTTTTTCACCATAACCCTATATGGGCTTCCAAATATTACTTTGCGAATTACACAAGAACAGTCATAGCGAAAGGCTTCTCGAGGGGAAAGCTGTAACTCTGTGAGATGAATTAACAGAACACAAAGCAGTTTCTCAGAAAGCTTCTTTTCCAGTTTTTATCTAAGGACATTTCCTTTTTCTCCATAGCCCTCTATGGGCTTCTAAATATCACGTTCTAAATTGCACAAGAACAGTCTTAGCGAAAGGATTCTTGAGAGGAAAGCTGTAACTCTGTGAGATGAATTAAGAGAACACAAAGCAGTTTTTCAGAAAGCTTCTTTTCAGTTTTTATCTTAGGTTATTCCTTTTTCACTGTAGACCTCTGTAGGCTTCTAAATATCACTTCCCAAATTCGACAAGAACAGTCTTAGGGAAAGGCTTCGTGAGGGGAAAGCTGTAACTTTGTGGGATGAATTAACAGAACACAACGCAGTGTCTCAGAAAGCTTCTTTCCCGTTTTAAACCGAAGATATTTCCTTTTCACCATAGCTCTCTATGGCCTTCGAAAATGTCACTTTGCAAATTCCACAAGAACAGTCATAGCGAAAGGCTTCCTCAGGGGAAAGCTGTAACTCTGTGGGATGAATTTACAGATCAGAAAGCGGTTTCTCAGAAAGCTTCTTTCTCACTTTTATGGCGGATATTTCCTTTGGCCCTATAGTCTTCAAAGGGAACCGAATTATCCCTCTCAGATTCCACAGAAATAAGGTTAGCAAACAGCTCTATGACATATAGCTCTCACTCAGTGAGTGGAAGTCACGTATCACAAAGCAGTTTCTCAGAAATGTTCTTTTCAGTTTTTTATCTTAGGATATTTCCTTTTTCACCATAGCCCTCTATGGGCTTACAAATACCACTCTGCAAATTCCACAAGAACAGTCTTAGCGAAAGGCTTCTTAAGGGGAAAGCTGTAACTCTGTGAGGTGAATTAACAGAACACAAAGCAGTTTCTCAGAAAGCTTCTTTCTCCAGCTTTTATCTTGGGATATTCCTTTTTCACCATAGCCCTATAAGGGCTTACAAATATCACCATGAATATTACACAAGAAGAGTCTTAGCAAAAGTCTTTTTGAGGGTAAAGCTGTAACTCTTTGAGATGAATTAACAGAACACCAAGCAGTTTCTTAGAAAGCTTCTTCCATTTTTTAACTGAAGGTATTTCCCTTTTCCACCACAGCCGTCTATGGGCTTCGAAATATCACTTTGCAAATTCAAAAAGAACAGTCCTAGCGAAAGGCTTCTTGAGTGGAATGCTGTAACTCTGTGAGATGAATTAACAGATCTCAGAGAAGTTTCTCAGAAAGCTTCTTTCTCACTTATAGCGGCAAGATATTTCCTTTGGCCCTATAGTCTTCAAAGGGATCCAAAATAACAGTTCTCCGATTCCATAGAAATAAGGCTATCAAACAGCTCTAGGAAATAGAGCTGTAACTCAGTGAGTGGAAGTCACATAATACTAAAACCGTTTCTCAGAAAGCCTCTTTCAGTTTTTAACTGAAGCTTTTATCCTTTTTCACCGTAGCCCTCTATGGGCTTCCAAATATCACTTTGAAAATACAGCAAGAACAGTCTTAGCGGAAAGGCTTCTAGAGGGAAAGCTGTAACTCTGTTAGGTGAATTAACAGAACACAAAGCAGTTTCTCAGGATGTTCTTTACAGTTTTTATCTGAAGATATTTCCTTTTCTCCATAGCGCTCTATGGGCTACCAAATATCACATTTCAAATTCCACAAGAACAGTCTTAGCGAAAGACTTCCATGAGGGGAAAGCTGTAAGTCTGTGAGATGAATTAAAAGAACACAAAGCAATTTCTCAGAAAGCTTCTTTCCAGTTTTTATCGGAGGATATTTCGTTTTCACCATAGCCGTCTATTGGCTTCCAAATATCATTTTTCAAATTGTGCAAGAATAATCTTAGCGAAAGGCTTCTTGAGGGGAAAGCTGTAACTCTGTGAAATGAATTCGCAAATCACAAAGAAGTTTCTCAGAAAGCTTCTTTCTAACTTTAACGACGGATATTTTCCTTTGGCCCTTCAGTCTTCAAAGGGATCCGAAATAACAGTTCTCAGATTCCACAGAAATAAGACTGCCAAACAGCTCTACGAAATACAGCTGTAACTCAGTGAGTGGAAGTCCATATATCACAAAGCAGTTTCTCAGAAAGCTTCTTTTCAGTTTTTAACTGAAGATATATCCTTTTTCACTATAGGTCACTATGAGCTTCCAAATATCACTTTGCATATTCCACAAGAACTGTCTTAGCGAAAGGCTTCTTGAAGGGAAACCTGTAACTCTGTGAGATGAATTAACAAAACACAAAGCAGTTTCTCAGAATGGTTCTTTTCAGTTTTTATTCTTAGGATATTTACGTTTTTCACCATCGACTTCTATGGGCTTACAAATATCACTTTGCAAATTCCACAAGAACAGTCTTAGCGAAAGGCTTCTAGAGGGGAAAGCTGAAACTCTGTGAGGTGAATTAACAGAATACAAAGCAGTTTCTCAGAAAGTTTCTTTCCAGTTTTTAACTGAAGGTATTTCCTTTTTCACCATAGCCCTCGACGGGCTTTCAAATATCACTTTGCAAATTCCACAAGAACAGTCTTAGCGAACGGCTTCTTGAGGGGAAAAGCTGAAACTCTGTCAGATAAATAACAGAACACAAAAACAGTTTGTTGGAAAGCTTCTTTCCATTTTTGATCCGAGGACATTTCCTTTTACACCATAGCCCTCTCACGGCTTCCAAATATCACTTTGCAAATTCCACGAGAACCGTCTTAGCGAAAGACTTCTGGAGGGGAAAGCTGAAACTCTGTGAGGTGAATTAACAGAAAACAAAGCAGTTTCTCAGAAAGCTTCTTTCCAGTTTTTAATTGAA
>NW_027326774.1:0-31433 GCF_047675955.1 Chlorocebus sabaeus | reverse complement strand
AGATTGCTGACCTCTGGCCCTTGGTGTCCGTCCTGTGGAGGAGGTAGCCCCCAAATCCCTGCCTCCCTTCAGCGCTGACGGAGGCTGCCCTGAAGCCTCCCCAGGGCTGAGACCGCTTCGAAATCCTGTCAACTGCACACCCACATAAGCACACAAATAAACAAAGTGTCAAGTACGCAGACAGGAAAAGAAAAGTATGCCAATCCTCCCCTATCCAACAGGCATTGAAAAAGGAACAGGAAAATTGTGGTAGTCTTGAAACCACCACCAGCTATCACGTCCTGTTGAGATGTTTTAGCCAATCAGGAACATCTCTTTACCAAGCACCTGTGTGTTTAGGAAGTCCGTTGACAGATTCCAAACAACCTCGGAGCCTGCGACCTGACCCCCATTCTACGCGCATCACCTCTCCGGCGGAACAAGCCCTGGACACCATTCAGATGGTGAGGAACAGGAGCAAGGGTAGCTTTCCCTGACCACCACCAAACAAGCTCGACCCCGAGGAGCCCGGAGAACAGCGACGTTTGCTTAGACGCTTTCCCACTGACCTTGTCAGAGCGAACGTTCCCATCCCACGCCACCCAGTGTTTGACTCTCCCTGGGATGCCAGCAGCCGCCAACCCTCACAACTCACAAGCTGGAAACAGAGGCCAAGCTGACAGGAGGGAGGCCTCTCTCCATCCCCTACTGAATTCGCTCAGGACACGGAGGTTCCCAAACACACACGGCCCCGGGTATTCCACACCTGGAGAACATTCTAACAACAGACGCTGCAAAGACGTTCCCCCTAAAGAGAAACTCTGTTTCTAACTTCCCTTAGGGAAAAATAGGAGGCCCAGAACTTTCCAGAAAATCAAGCCTGGGAGGAAGCCCCTCACCTCTGGCACTTCCTAAACCTGCCTTCCCGCAGGTGCTCAGGGATGTCCCCGCGCCAGCCCCGACCACCCAGGACGGCAGCAGGGCTCAGGCAGCCAGCACCTGGGCAGCAGGCGAAGCAACCCCAGGGTGAAAACGTCATCCCAGGCACCACTTCCCGGAGCCCCTCAGCAAGAAAAACAGAGGCGGGACCAGAACCGAGGGCTGACTCGAGGCTGGGGAGCCACAGACCCGCACAGCTCAATCATCGGACACGCTCTGCTGTGGACAGAGGAGCCCAGCCCAGGGAGAGGCCAGCACAGAGATCCTCGTGCCGGCTCCACGGGCCAGCGTCCCCCAGGGCTGCAAGTTTGCGATCACAGCTTCAGAATCGGGTTCCAGAATCTTCCGGAATCAAAGACACACCCAACTGTAAAGCTGCCAGGACAGCAGGGCCCAGGAGCAGGCTCAGGGGAGGAGCAGGTAGAAACCCCACACACAGCACACACGTGTGCATGCTTACTCCACACATGCCACCCCTTCACCCGATACTATACACGCAAACGCCTCTATGCACTCCATACACACCCTCAAATACACTCACCAAATGTGATGCGTGTACACACTCCACACACCCTCCAACATACACGACACACGCATGAACACGCTCACTCCACACACACCTGCTAAATACACTCACCACACACGCACAAACGTGACACACGTGCACACTCATTCCAGACCTCACGCCCCTCACCAAGTACACAGGTGCACACATCCCCAAGTCCAGCACCTGCAGACTCCACAAGCTTTGGTTTCCCCCACTGTTTCTCTCATCACATGAGATCCACACACACACGTGTCATTTACTGACATCTAACACCCGGGGAGGCCCTTAGACAGAACTGCAGTCACAAGTCGGCTTCATTCAGGCATTCATCACCAGCCCCCGGAAGCCACCTCTCCTGTCCCCACGGGGAGTGGGGGCCGAGACCGCAGGCGTCGCTGGGCTTACAGATCCCCAGGCTGGCAACCCAGCGAAATCAGGAGGGCTCGGCCACGGCCCTGGAGGGAGACGGGTACTGGCTCAGGTATGCGGCACACGGGTCCTCATTTCCATGCGGCGTCACCTACGACAGCGTCGGGTGAAAGCCAGTGGGGCTTGGCATTCCTGGGATAGACGGTCCTGGAATTACAAGGGAAGCTTTTTCACTTCTCCCCTCTGAACACATGAGGTCCATGGTCCCCGCTCACATCTAACCCTGGGAATCGGAATCGGTGACTCCTTGTCCACCTGAGGACCACCCAAGAGGATCCACACACCTGCTGCAACAGCAGCACTGCACCTGGTCCGCAGGGTAGCAAAGCAAATCCCACCTTTTGACGAAAACTGGATTACCCCGACACTGGCAGCCTGCAGTGTGTATATATCGTCAGGCCCCCACATCTGCGGCGCCACCTGCAAGAGGAACACAAACCCTTAGTCCCGGGTTCTCACGATGGCCTGTGAGGTGGATGCTGGCACCTTCTCTCCTCCCAGTGGAGAGGAGAGAAGGCCAGGGCCAGAGCTGGCGTGTCAGGAGGGTCAGGGTTCAAAAACCCCATCATCCACCTCACACAGCAGCCCTGACCGTTCAAGTGACTTCTATCATCAGCCTGAAAATGGACCACAGTTACCAGTAATTCTGAGTGCTGTTCCTTCTGACGTCAGACATTTCGCTAGAAAGATTTTGCCAAATCTGCTTTCAAAATCCTATGCTATGAAATGTCTAACGAAAATCTGAGCTGTGAAATAAAGCACACATTTCAATGAATCCCAAAATGACTATCCCGAAGGAAGTTGTAACTTGAAGTGAAAAATACCCTCTAAAAGACATCAGCCAGAATTACCTGCCATCATTACTGATCCCATATGATTAATGAATTCTACAGCATCCTCTCAGATATAAACTTAAAACCATGAGCTGAATGCACATGTTAGCACAACCAAAGTTCTGCTTTCATAAGCAGCACAGGCGTCTCTGGAGAGGATTTTAATTGGGACTACAATGCGCACGGTGGTGGTAAGAGGTTTCATGCCGGCTGTTCTCCAAGGTGCAACACAGAAACACCACTAACCTCGAAGACACCTTTGTAACGAGATGATGAGAGACGATGTGGACAGAATACTGGAAATATTTGAAAAGGAGAAACAATGCAAGGAAAGAATCTTATCAGTTACCCTTTAACACCCTTAGAAAAACCCGATTTCTCTTTTGGGATGATTAAAGAAGAAAACGACATTTCTGGATTTTTCTTTTTCTTGTCTTTTTTTACATTTTCCTTTCTGAGACAGGGTCTTGGCTCTGTCACCAAGACTGGAGTACAGTGGAGCAATCACAGCTCACCGTAGCCTTAAGTGTTCTTCCCACCTCGGACTCCAGAGTAGCAGGGACCACAGGCACGCACCACCATACTCAGCTAATTTTTCTGTTGTGAGAGAGATGGGGTGTCTTGCTCTGTTGTCCAGGCTGCTCTTGAACTCCTTGGCCTCACAAAGTGCTGCGATTACATTACAGGCATAAGCCAGCGTGCCCAACCAACCTTTTTCTTAATTCTATAACAATTACGCCGCATTCAGAGGAAGGATAACTATTAGTGAGAAGAGACTTGGCGAAGCAATATGTTGATACGAAAACAAAATGGTAACAATTCCTCCTTGTGACATTTGAGTTTGAAACTGTTAACATACCAAGCAAAAATGATAGCTCAAATCAGGTTTTACAAAGAAGTCCAATAGATGATGATTCCAATTGTATGTTTGTTTCTAGATCTGAGAAAGTCAGTCATAGCCAACTTCTACAGTTTTGTTGCCATAGACCCAAGATTAAATCACAATGTGCGTGCGAACGTGCCCCAGGGTGCGGCAGGGAACCCCACGCCCACCAAGCACGCATATGCAGAAATATTTTGCCCAAATCTATTTTCCAACATAGAATTAAAGAGGTCCCAGATATACTTCTCTCTCTCCCCACCAAGTATGTGAGGTCAAGTTTATCCTAGTATTCGATAAAAAGGCTCATGTGAAAAAGGGAACAGCAACGCTCAGGCGACCCACGCAGGCCCCGGCAGACGCTCTATAGCAGAAGGGACGCGGCACAGGCAGGGCTGTGGGTGCACCTGCACCCTCGCTAACCTCATGGTGCAAGCACCCGAGGCTCTACAGATTCCACTCCCAGAGTTAGTGGGAAACTCCATCCTAGCACCGGGATGCTCTGCGTTGCTAGATGTACCTGCTTTAAGATATGCATGAACTGTCCTTACTCTACACACGAGACTCACTAGGAGATACTTTCAGATTTATCGGAAAAGAGACATTCCAGCAAATGCATTTCTGTAAGATTCTCTACCTCTTTTCACTGGGGGGGGGTGGGGGAGGGGGAGGGGGAAAAGGTAACTTGCCTCCAAGGGTTGGAGACAAAGCCGTTACTGCAAGACAAGAGTGCTGCGCACCCCGGGAACCGCTGCGCCACGAGGCACGAGGCACGAGGCACGAGGCACGGCCGTGCACCCCGGACGCAGGAGTAGCACACGAGGCTAGCACAGGTTGACGCCAGCCCTCTCCAGAAGCAGGCCTGTCCCTTCCTCCTCCCCCTCAGCCCCCAGCTCCCTCCAGGCCTCAGTGGCTGCTGACAGGGCAGAGGCCACAACTAGAGGAGGCTCTCAACTCCACCAGGGACAGGAGCCCCGGACGCTGGGGACTCCGCTGCTGCCCTCCGCGCCCACCTCCCTCTGCTCCGCCCTATCTCAGGAGCCAGGCGTGGCCACTTTGACCCTCTCCTTCCCTTCTGTGACTCCTACAAAAACCAGTCCAGCGAGTCCAGGCTGCCTCGCACGCCACGGATGCCCGGCACAGGCCACATGTCCTCATCCAAGCTCCTGGGGCAAGAAGGCTCTTGCAGTATTTCGCTTTCTGGTTGAGCATCCCCAGCCTGAAATCCAAAGTGCTCCGAAGAGCATTTCCTGCGAGTGTCATATGAGGGAGAGCTCGGAATGTTTCAGGTTTCAGAGCATTTTGGAGTAGGGACGCTCAGCCTGAATTTGAACGTCTTTTCAAGGAGGCCACACACTGAAGCCCCCGATGTCCGCCCCACACAATCCCAGCACACCCTCTGAAGTCCCCAGCAACAAGATTTTCTTTCTTCAAAAAAAAATAAAAAATAAATAAATAAATAAAAAACCCCAAGTCACATAAACTCACACGCAACCACTGAAGGGGGTTGTGGACACCTGCACAGACTGGATGAAATGGAACTGTCACATCTTTACCAGGGTAATTTCAAGTCATTCCTCAAAACACACACCTGTTTTACTGAGCTGCATTTTAAGGTGAACACACACAAATCATTTCGGGGAAACAAATGTCACTTTGGGCCGTGTGTGGTTTCTTGACTCCTGGGAATAACTCAGCGTTCACACCCTCACTTCTGGATAAGGGAGAAGATGCAAAGAAATCTGTTAAAACAAAGACATGGAAACAAGTTTAAGAAGGGTTTGAAAGGTTCCTCCTGTCCCCCTGGAGGGGAGAGGAGGACGCCTGGAAGGCTTACGGGGGACAGGAGCACAGCCTCCTCGGTGTGCCATGGACGTCGCCTCGCTGAGGGGAGAGGACGATGCCTGGAAGGCTCACGGGGGTGGGAGCACAGCCTCCTCAGTGCTTTCTACACTCAGCAGCTTCAGAGATTCCCGTAGAAGCAGAACGCGTGAGAACCGAGTCCGGAACACACCCCAAGGAAAGGGGATGAGGGGTCAACAAAAGCATTCGCTCATTACCAAGGAGCACGGGCATGACGCCGCTTCAAAGAACGTGTGAAAAAGTCACTCACGGGTGTTTCAGAAAATAAGGGTAGCGTGAGATTGCTCGATCAGTTCAAACAGGCTGCCATCCCCCAGGCCATGAAGCCCCTGAGATGAGCCTCTCACAGTGAACAGAAGTCACTCGCACCTCTGCCAGAGAAAGTCCTACAAGCCGACACGTGACCTCACGAAACCTGGCCTACAGCCCGTCGACCACAGTGAGTCTGACACGGTACATCCCTCCAGATGGTTAAGGACCCCAGCCTTCTCGGCACCAGGGATGGGTATCGCGGAAGACAATTTTTCTGAGGGGTGGTTTTGAAATGCAACTGTTCCACCTCAGGTCAGGCATTGGATCCTCATAAGGAGCACCTCCGAGATCCCTTCACATGCCGTTTACAATAGGGTCCCAGCGCCTAGGAGAATCTAAATGCTGCCGCTGATCCAAGAGGAGGCAGAGCTCAGGCGGTCATGCTCACTTCGCCCGCCACTCACCTCCGGCTATGACCCCGGTCCCTAACAGACCATGGACCAGCACCAGTCTGCAGTCCAGGACTAAGCCCTACTGGCCAGCACACACACACCAGCCCAGGTGGAGACACTACTCGTGACCCTGGCTGGGCAGGAAGGAAGCCTGAGGGCCATTTCCTGACCAGGATGCCACACCCCCGACCCAAATACAGAGGTTCCCCATAAAAACCCACTGTACACTCACCAGAAAACAGAGCCACACCTGGGCAACACAACAGGACCCCCCCATCCCTGCAACAAAGAAAAGAAAAATTAGCCAGGCATGCTGGTGCGCGCCCCAGGTCCCAGCTGCTCGGGTGACTGAGGGGGGAGGATCGCCTGAGCCAGGGATCACGCCACCGCATGCCAGCCTGGGTGACAGAGCAAGACCCTGTCTCGGAAAATATAAATAAACTAAAAACCAACAGAAACTGGGTGCATGTAGGGTGGAAGAAACGCCGCAGGAGACTAGCGAACGGCACCACAGGGTTTCTATCAGGAAGAACAGCACGTCTCCCAACCAAGTGCTCCCGCCCTCATGAGACCCTGTGCTTGGGAAGCACCAGCGAGGCCACGTGGCTGGCCTCTTCCTGCTTTAAATCAAGTGGAACCAGACGCTGTGATGACACACAGGGACTATGACAAACCCTGGAGGTTCTAACTGAGAAAACAATGACATGTGTGAGTTCCTATGACAACGTCTCAAAACAATGGAAGGAGGGTACCGTTTGCAGATAAGACAACTTCTGAAGTCTATTCAAGTGTTACCTCTTGGGAAAATAGGGAAGACTCATTTTCTCCATAGACAGCGCACACACAGCACTTTGCCACACATAATACAAGGCGGTTTATGGCAGTGGCCGCATATTTTCACGTGTATCACCTTTTGGGCATCTTCTAGGTTTGCTAGAGCCGGCGGCTACTTTTATTCCCCACAAAACACACAGAAATGCATGAGCATTATCTCCTCTCATGGAGCATCTACACTAATAGGAAGAAGAATGTCGTGCTCCAAGTGTACCTGCAAACACGGTTTTCTTCTGAAAACCCAAGTGCATGCAAAGCAAACACGGCATATCACTAAAGCGCACAGGAGAGCAGAGCACCTCTGAGTAGAAAGCATGTAAAGGATAGCTAGTTGGGAACATTATTTTAAAACGTTTCTATGGATATGAGTTATCCCAGGGAGCCCGTTTGGTACCTGCATTCAAAGGCAATTCATTATTCGACATCCAACCTTTAACAGAAGGTTCACAGTAAGATCCCCGGAAACGGCATTCCCCTGGTGACTTTTCAATGCTCAGATTTCAGTATCGATACAGCTTGGTAAGCAGTCAGGAGAGGGGCGGCTCAGAGGCTGAAAGCACACAGGTCAGGGCCCTCCTGTGTCCGACAGCCTCACCTGGGCCTCGCTTTCTGCACTGCCCAGGGCTGCTCATGAGATTGTGCCGAAACGGATCTGTGCACGCCAAACAGCTCTCAGCAGGGGCTCAACAGCCAGAAGCCGTTCCACCACACCGTCATCCCCCTTCTAACCAGAGAACACCCGATACAGAAACAGGAGAAACAGGTATTAAGTGAGTTGGCAAAGCCAAAATCCACCCGGATCTACCACTCCAAAACAAACATACACCACACTGCCCAATATTGATGGGAGCCAAAAACATGGAAGTCCTGAGAGCCCACACTGACCACAGCCAGACACCACTTCTGCAAGAACCAAGCACGCGCCTAGAGATCGCCCGTGATGACCCAGGAGAGCAGCTTGGAGCAGAGACAAACGTGAAGGAGAGGCACAGGGGCCAGGGTGCTGGGTGTGCCCGTCTGTGTGACCTCACTGAGATTGCTGACCTCTGGCCCTTGGTGTCCGTCCTGTGGAGGAGGTAGCCCCCAAATCCCTGCCTCCCTTCAGCGCTGACGGAGGCTGCCCTGAAGCCTCCCCAGGGCTGAGACCGCTTCGAAATCCTGTCAACTGCACACCCACATAAGCACACAAATAAACAAAGTGTCAAGTACGCAGACAGGAAAAGAAAAGTATGCCAATCCTCCCCTATCCAACAGGCATTGAAAAAGGAACAGGAAAATTGTGGTAGTCTTGAAACCACCACCAGCTATCACGTCCTGTTGAGATGTTTTAGCCAATCAGGAACATCTCTTTACCAAGCACCTGTGTGTTTAGGAAGTCCGTTGACAGATTCCAAACAACCTCGGAGCCTGCGACCTGACCCCCATTCTACGCGCATCACCTCTCCGGCGGAACAAGCCCTGGACACCATTCAGATGGTGAGGAACAGGAGCAAGGGTAGCTTTCCCTGACCACCACCAAACAAGCTCGACCCCGAGGAGCCCGGAGAACAGCGACGTTTGCTTAGACGCTTTCCCACTGACCTTGTCAGAGCGAACGTTCCCATCCCACGCCACCCAGTGTTTGACTCTCCCTGGGATGCCAGCAGCCGCCAACCCTCACAACTCACAAGCTGGAAACAGAGGCCAAGCTGACAGGAGGGAGGCCTCTCTCCATCCCCTACTGAATTCGCTCAGGACACGGAGGTTCCCAAACACACACGGCCCCGGGTATTCCACACCTGGAGAACATTCTAACAACAGACGCTGCAAAGACGTTCCCCCTAAAGAGAAACTCTGTTTCTAACTTCCCTTAGGGAAAAATAGGAGGCCCAGAACTTTCCAGAAAATCAAGCCTGGGAGGAAGCCCCTCACCTCTGGCACTTCCTAAACCTGCCTTCCCGCAGGTGCTCAGGGATGTCCCCGCGCCAGCCCCGACCACCCAGGACGGCAGCAGGGCTCAGGCAGCCAGCACCTGGGCAGCAGGCGAAGCAACCCCAGGGTGAAAACGTCATCCCAGGCACCACTTCCCGGAGCCCCTCAGCAAGAAAAACAGAGGCGGGACCAGAACCGAGGGCTGACTCGAGGCTGGGGAGCCACAGACCCGCACAGCTCAATCATCGGACACGCTCTGCTGTGGACAGAGGAGCCCAGCCCAGGGAGAGGCCAGCACAGAGATCCTCGTGCCGGCTCCACGGGCCAGCGTCCCCCAGGGCTGCAAGTTTGCGATCACAGCTTCAGAATCGGGTTCCAGAATCTTCCGGAATCAAAGACACACCCAACTGTAAAGCTGCCAGGACAGCAGGGCCCAGGAGCAGGCTCAGGGGAGGAGCAGGTAGAAACCCCACACACAGCACACACGTGTGCATGCTTACTCCACACATGCCACCCCTTCACCCGATACTATACACGCAAACGCCTCTATGCACTCCATACACACCCTCAAATACACTCACCAAATGTGATGCGTGTACACACTCCACACACCCTCCAACATACACGACACACGCATGAACACGCTCACTCCACACACACCTGCTAAATACACTCACCACACACGCACAAACGTGACACACGTGCACACTCATTCCAGACCTCACGCCCCTCACCAAGTACACAGGTGCACACATCCCCAAGTCCAGCACCTGCAGACTCCACAAGCTTTGGTTTCCCCCACTGTTTCTCTCATCACATGAGATCCACACACACACGTGTCATTTACTGACATCTAACACCCGGGGAGGCCCTTAGACAGAACTGCAGTCACAAGTCGGCTTCATTCAGGCATTCATCACCAGCCCCCGGAAGCCACCTCTCCTGTCCCCACGGGGAGTGGGGGCCGAGACCGCAGGCGTCGCTGGGCTTACAGATCCCCAGGCTGGCAACCCAGCGAAATCAGGAGGGCTCGGCCACGGCCCTGGAGGGAGACGGGTACTGGCTCAGGTATGCGGCACACGGGTCCTCATTTCCATGCGGCGTCACCTACGACAGCGTCGGGTGAAAGCCAGTGGGGCTTGGCATTCCTGGGATAGACGGTCCTGGAATTACAAGGGAAGCTTTTTCACTTCTCCCCTCTGAACACATGAGGTCCATGGTCCCCGCTCACATCTAACCCTGGGAATCGGAATCGGTGACTCCTTGTCCACCTGAGGACCACCCAAGAGGATCCACACACCTGCTGCAACAGCAGCACTGCACCTGGTCCGCAGGGTAGCAAAGCAAATCCCACCTTTTGACGAAAACTGGATTACCCCGACACTGGCAGCCTGCAGTGTGTATATATCGTCAGGCCCCCACATCTGCGGCGCCACCTGCAAGAGGAACACAAACCCTTAGTCCCGGGTTCTCACGATGGCCTGTGAGGTGGATGCTGGCACCTTCTCTCCTCCCAGTGGAGAGGAGAGAAGGCCAGGGCCAGAGCTGGCGTGTCAGGAGGGTCAGGGTTCAAAAACCCCATCATCCACCTCACACAGCAGCCCTGACCGTTCAAGTGACTTCTATCATCAGCCTGAAAATGGACCACAGTTACCAGTAATTCTGAGTGCTGTTCCTTCTGACGTCAGACATTTCGCTAGAAAGATTTTGCCAAATCTGCTTTCAAAATCCTATGCTATGAAATGTCTAACGAAAATCTGAGCTGTGAAATAAAGCACACATTTCAATGAATCCCAAAATGACTATCCCGAAGGAAGTTGTAACTTGAAGTGAAAAATACCCTCTAAAAGACATCAGCCAGAATTACCTGCCATCATTACTGATCCCATATGATTAATGAATTCTACAGCATCCTCTCAGATATAAACTTAAAACCATGAGCTGAATGCACATGTTAGCACAACCAAAGTTCTGCTTTCATAAGCAGCACAGGCGTCTCTGGAGAGGATTTTAATTGGGACTACAATGCGCACGGTGGTGGTAAGAGGTTTCATGCCGGCTGTTCTCCAAGGTGCAACACAGAAACACCACTAACCTCGAAGACACCTTTGTAACGAGATGATGAGAGACGATGTGGACAGAATACTGGAAATATTTGAAAAGGAGAAACAATGCAAGGAAAGAATCTTATCAGTTACCCTTTAACACCCTTAGAAAAACCCGATTTCTCTTTTGGGATGATTAAAGAAGAAAACGACATTTCTGGATTTTTCTTTTTCTTGTCTTTTTTTACATTTTCCTTTCTGAGACAGGGTCTTGGCTCTGTCACCAAGACTGGAGTACAGTGGAGCAATCACAGCTCACCGTAGCCTTAAGTGTTCTTCCCACCTCGGACTCCAGAGTAGCAGGGACCACAGGCACGCACCACCATACTCAGCTAATTTTTCTGTTGTGAGAGAGATGGGGTGTCTTGCTCTGTTGTCCAGGCTGCTCTTGAACTCCTTGGCCTCACAAAGTGCTGCGATTACATTACAGGCATAAGCCAGCGTGCCCAACCAACCTTTTTCTTAATTCTATAACAATTACGCCGCATTCAGAGGAAGGATAACTATTAGTGAGAAGAGACTTGGCGAAGCAATATGTTGATACGAAAACAAAATGGTAACAATTCCTCCTTGTGACATTTGAGTTTGAAACTGTTAACATACCAAGCAAAAATGATAGCTCAAATCAGGTTTTACAAAGAAGTCCAATAGATGATGATTCCAATTGTATGTTTGTTTCTAGATCTGAGAAAGTCAGTCATAGCCAACTTCTACAGTTTTGTTGCCATAGACCCAAGATTAAATCACAATGTGCGTGCGAACGTGCCCCAGGGTGCGGCAGGGAACCCCACGCCCACCAAGCACGCATATGCAGAAATATTTTGCCCAAATCTATTTTCCAACATAGAATTAAAGAGGTCCCAGATATACTTCTCTCTCTCCCCACCAAGTATGTGAGGTCAAGTTTATCCTAGTATTCGATAAAAAGGCTCATGTGAAAAAGGGAACAGCAACGCTCAGGCGACCCACGCAGGCCCCGGCAGACGCTCTATAGCAGAAGGGACGCGGCACAGGCAGGGCTGTGGGTGCACCTGCACCCTCGCTAACCTCATGGTGCAAGCACCCGAGGCTCTACAGATTCCACTCCCAGAGTTAGTGGGAAACTCCATCCTAGCACCGGGATGCTCTGCGTTGCTAGATGTACCTGCTTTAAGATATGCATGAACTGTCCTTACTCTACACACGAGACTCACTAGGAGATACTTTCAGATTTATCGGAAAAGAGACATTCCAGCAAATGCATTTCTGTAAGATTCTCTACCTCTTTTCACTGGGGGGGGTGGGGGAGGGGGGGAGGGGGAAAAGGTAACTTGCCTCCAAGGGTTGGAGACAAAGCCGTTACTGCAAGACAAGAGTGCTGCGCACCCCGGGAACCGCTGCGCCACGAGGCACGAGGCACGAGGCACGGCCGTGCACCCCGGACGCAGGAGTAGCACACGAGGCTAGCACAGGTTGACGCCAGCCCTCTCCAGAAGCAGGCCTGTCCCTTCCTCCTCCCCCTCAGCCCCCAGCTCCCTCCAGGCCTCAGTGGCTGCTGACAGGGCAGAGGCCACAACTAGAGGAGGCTCTCAACTCCACCAGGGACAGGAGCCCCGGACGCTGGGGACTCCGCTGCTGCCCTCCGCGCCCACCTCCCTCTGCTCCGCCCTATCTCAGGAGCCAGGCGTGGCCACTTTGACCCTCTCCTTCCCTTCTGTGACTCCTACAAAAACCAGTCCAGCGAGTCCAGGCTGCCTCGCACGCCACGGATGCCCGGCACAGGCCACATGTCCTCATCCAAGCTCCTGGGGCAAGAAGGCTCTTGCAGTATTTCGCTTTCTGGTTGAGCATCCCCAGCCTGAAATCCAAAGTGCCCCGAAGAGCATTTCCTGCGAGTGTCATATGAGGGAGAGCTCGGAATGTTTCAGGTTTCAGAGCATTTTGGAGTAGGGACGCTCAGCCTGAATTTGAACGTCTTTTCAAGGAGGCCACACACTGAAGCCCCCGATGTCCGCCCCACACAATCCCAGCACACCCTCTGAAGTCCCCAGCAACAAGATTTTCTTTCTTCAAAAAAAATAAAAAATAAATAAATAAATAAAAAACCCCAAGTCACATAAACTCACACGCAACCACTGAAGGGGGTTGTGGACACCTGCACAGACTGGATGAAATGGAACTGTCACATCTTTACCAGGGTAATTTCAAGTCATTCCTCAAAACACACACCTGTTTTACTGAGCTGCATTTTAAGGTGAACACACACAAATCATTTCGGGGAAACAAATGTCACTTTGGGCCGTGTGTGGTTTCTTGACTCCTGGGAATAACTCAGCGTTCACACCCTCACTTCTGGATAAGGGAGAAGATGCAAAGAAATCTGTTAAAACAAAGACATGGAAACAAGTTTAAGAAGGGTTTGAAAGGTTCCTCCTGTCCCCCTGGAGGGGAGAGGAGGACGCCTGGAAGGCTTACGGGGGACAGGAGCACAGCCTCCTCGGTGTGCCATGGACGTCGCCTCGCTGAGGGGAGAGGACGATGCCTGGAAGGCTCACGGGGGTGGGAGCACAGCCTCCTCAGTGCTTTCTACACTCAGCAGCTTCAGAGATTCCCGTAGAAGCAGAACGCGTGAGAACCGAGTCCGGAACACACCCCAAGGAAAGGGGATGGGGGGTCAACAAAAGCATTCGCTCATTACCAAGGAGCACGGGCATGACGCCGCTTCAAAGAACGTGTGAAAAAGTCACTCACGGGTGTTTCAGAAAATAAGGGTAGCGTGAGATTGCTCGATCAGTTCAAACAGGCTGCCATCCCCCAGGCCATGAAGCCCCTGAGATGAGCCTCTCACAGTGAACAGAAGTCACTCGCACCTCTGCCAGAGAAAGTCCTACAAGCCGACACGTGACCTCACGAAACCTGGCCTACAGCCCGTCGACCACAGTGAGTCTGACACGGTACATCCCTCCAGATGGTTAAGGACCCCAGCCTTCTCGGCACCAGGGATGGGTATCGCGGAAGACAATTTTTCTGAGGGGTGGTTTTGAAATGCAACTGTTCCACCTCAGGTCAGGCATTGGATCCTCATAAGGAGCACCTCCGAGATCCCTTCACATGCCGTTTACAATAGGGTCCCAGCGCCTAGGAGAATCTAAATGCTGCCGCTGATCCAAGAGGAGGCAGAGCTCAGGCGGTCATGCTCACTTCGCCCGCCACTCACCTCCGGCTATGACCCCGGTCCCTAACAGACCATGGACCAGCACCAGTCTGCAGTCCAGGACTAAGCCCTACTGGCCAGCACACACACACCAGCCCAGGTGGAGACACTACTCGTGACCCTGGCTGGGCAGGAAGGAAGCCTGAGGGCCATTTCCTGACCAGGATGCCACACCCCCGACCCAAATACAGAGGTTCCCCATAAAAACCCACTGTACACTCACCAGAAAACAGAGCCACACCTGGGCAACACAACAGGACCCCCCCATCCCTGCAACAAAGAAAAGAAAAATTAGCCAGGCATGCTGGTGCGCGCCCCAGGTCCCAGCTGCTCGGGTGACTGAGGGGGGAGGATCGCCTGAGCCAGGGATCACGCCACCGCATGCCAGCCTGGGTGACAGAGCAAGACCCTGTCTCGGAAAATATAAATAAACTAAAAACCAACAGAAACTGGGTGCATGTAGGGTGGAAGAAACGCCGCAGGAGACTAGCGAACGGCACCACAGGGTTTCTATCAGGAAGAACAGCACGTCTCCCAACCAAGTGCTCCCGCCCTCATGAGACCCTGTGCTTGGGAAGCACCAGCGAGGCCACGTGGCTGGCCTCTTCCTGCTTTAAATCAAGTGGAACCAGACGCTGTGATGACACACAGGGACTATGACAAACCCTGGAGGTTCTAACTGAGAAAACAATGACATGTGTGAGTTCCTATGACAACGTCTCAAAACAATGGAAGGAGGGTACCGTTTGCAGATAAGACAACTTCTGAAGTCTATTCAAGTGTTACCTCTTGGGAAAATAGGGAAGACTCATTTTCTCCATAGACAGCGCACACACAGCACTTTGCCACACATAATACAAGGCGGTTTATGGCAGTGGCCGCATATTTTCACGTGTATCACCTTTTGGGCATCTTCTAGGTTTGCTAGAGCCGGCGGCTACTTTTATTCCCCACAAAACACACAGAAATGCATGAGCATTATCTCCTCTCATGGAGCATCTACACTAATAGGAAGAAGAATGTCGTGCTCCAAGTGTACCTGCAAACACGGTTTTCTTCTGAAAACCCAAGTGCATGCAAAGCAAACACGGCATATCACTAAAGCGCACAGGAGAGCAGAGCACCTCTGAGTAGAAAGCATGTAAAGGATAGCTAGTTGGGAACATTATTTTAAAACGTTTCTATGGATATGAGTTATCCCAGGGAGCCCGTTTGGTACCTGCATTCAAAGGCAATTCATTATTCGACATCCAACCTTTAACAGAAGGTTCACAGTAAGATCCCCGGAAACGGCATTCCCCTGGTGACTTTTCAATGCTCAGATTTCAGTATCGATACAGCTTGGTAAGCAGTCAGGAGAGGGGCGGCTCAGAGGCTGAAAGCACACAGGTCAGGGCCCTCCTGTGTCCGACAGCCTCACCTGGGCCTCGCTTTCTGCACTGCCCAGGGCTGCTCATGAGATTGTGCCGAAACGGATCTGTGCACGCCAAACAGCTCTCAGCAGGGGCTCAACAGCCAGAAGCCGTTCCACCACACCGTCATCCCCCTTCTAACCAGAGAACACCCGATACAGAAACAGGAGAAACAGGTATTAAGTGAGTTGGCAAAGCCAAAATCCACCCGGATCTACCACTCCAAAACAAACATACACCACACTGCCCAATATTGATGGGAGCCAAAAACATGGAAGTCCTGAGAGCCCACACTGACCACAGCCAGACACCACTTCTGCAAGAACCAAGCACGCGCCTAGAGATCGCCCGTGATGACCCAGGAGAGCAGCTTGGAGCAGAGACAAACGTGAAGGAGAGGCACAGGGGCCAGGGTGCTGGGTGTGCCCGTCTGTGTGACCTCACTGAGATTGCTGACCTCTGGCCCTTGGTGTCCGTCCTGTGGAGGAGGTAGCCCCCAAATCCCTGCCTCCCTTCAGCGCTGACGGAGGCTGCCCTGAAGCCTCCCCAGGGCTGAGACCGCTTCGAAATCCTGTCAACTGCACACCCACATAAGCACACAAATAAACAAAGTGTCAAGTACGCAGACAGGAAAAGAAAAGTATGCCAATCCTCCCCTATCCAACAGGCATTGAAAAAGGAACAGGAAAATTGTGGTAGTCTTGAAACCACCACCAGCTATCACGTCCTGTTGAGATGTTTTAGCCAATCAGGAACATCTCTTTACCAAGCACCTGTGTGTTTAGGAAGTCCGTTGACAGATTCCAAACAACCTCGGAGCCTGCGACCTGACCCCCATTCTACGCGCATCACCTCTCCGGCGGAACAAGCCCTGGACACCATTCAGATGGTGAGGAACAGGAGCAAGGGTAGCTTTCCCTGACCACCACCAAACAAGCTCGACCCCGAGGAGCCCGGAGAACAGCGACGTTTGCTTAGACGCTTTCCCACTGACCTTGTCAGAGCGAACGTTCCCATCCCACGCCACCCAGTGTTTGACTCTCCCTGGGATGCCAGCAGCCGCCAACCCTCACAACTCACAAGCTGGAAACAGAGGCCAAGCTGACAGGAGGGAGGCCTCTCTCCATCCCCTACTGAATTCGCTCAGGACACGGAGGTTCCCAAACACACACGGCCCCGGGTATTCCACACCTGGAGAACATTCTAACAACAGACGCTGCAAAGACGTTCCCCCTAAAGAGAAACTCTGTTTCTAACTTCCCTTAGGGAAAAATAGGAGGCCCAGAACTTTCCAGAAAATCAAGCCTGGGAGGAAGCCCCTCACCTCTGGCACTTCCTAAACCTGCCTTCCCGCAGGTGCTCAGGGATGTCCCCGCGCCAGCCCCGACCACCCAGGACGGCAGCAGGGCTCAGGCAGCCAGCACCTGGGCAGCAGGCGAAGCAACCCCAGGGTGAAAACGTCATCCCAGGCACCACTTCCCGGAGCCCCTCAGCAAGAAAAACAGAGGCGGGACCAGAACCGAGGGCTGACTCGAGGCTGGGGAGCCACAGACCCGCACAGCTCAATCATCGGACACGCTCTGCTGTGGACAGAGGAGCCCAGCCCAGGGAGAGGCCAGCACAGAGATCCTCGTGCCGGCTCCACGGGCCAGCGTCCCCCAGGGCTGCAAGTTTGCGATCACAGCTTCAGAATCGGGTTCCAGAATCTTCCGGAATCAAAGACACACCCAACTGTAAAGCTGCCAGGACAGCAGGGCCCAGGAGCAGGCTCAGGGGAGGAGCAGGTAGAAACCCCACACACAGCACACACGTGTGCATGCTTACTCCACACATGCCACCCCTTCACCCGATACTATACACGCAAACGCCTCTATGCACTCCATACACACCCTCAAATACACTCACCAAATGTGATGCGTGTACACACTCCACACACCCTCCAACATACACGACACACGCATGAACACGCTCACTCCACACACACCTGCTAAATACACTCACCACACACGCACAAACGTGACACACGTGCACACTCATTCCAGACCTCACGCCCCTCACCAAGTACACAGGTGCACACATCCCCAAGTCCAGCACCTGCAGACTCCACAAGCTTTGGTTTCCCCCACTGTTTCTCTCATCACATGAGATCCACACACACACGTGTCATTTACTGACATCTAACACCCGGGGAGGCCCTTAGACAGAACTGCAGTCACAAGTCGGCTTCATTCAGGCATTCATCACCAGCCCCCGGAAGCCACCTCTCCTGTCCCCACGGGGAGTGGGGGCCGAGACCGCAGGCGTCGCTGGGCTTACAGATCCCCAGGCTGGCAACCCAGCGAAATCAGGAGGGCTCGGCCACGGCCCTGGAGGGAGACGGGTACTGGCTCAGGTATGCGGCACACGGGTCCTCATTTCCATGCGGCGTCACCTACGACAGCGTCGGGTGAAAGCCAGTGGGGCTTGGCATTCCTGGGATAGACGGTCCTGGAATTACAAGGGAAGCTTTTTCACTTCTCCCCTCTGAACACATGAGGTCCATGGTCCCCGCTCACATCTAACCCTGGGAATCGGAATCGGTGACTCCTTGTCCACCTGAGGACCACCCAAGAGGATCCACACACCTGCTGCAACAGCAGCACTGCACCTGGTCCGCAGGGTAGCAAAGCAAATCCCACCTTTTGACGAAAACTGGATTACCCCGACACTGGCAGCCTGCAGTGTGTATATATCGTCAGGCCCCCACATCTGCGGCGCCACCTGCAAGAGGAACACAAACCCTTAGTCCCGGGTTCTCACGATGGCCTGTGAGGTGGATGCTGGCACCTTCTCTCCTCCCAGTGGAGAGGAGAGAAGGCCAGGGCCAGAGCTGGCGTGTCAGGAGGGTCAGGGTTCAAAAACCCCATCATCCACCTCACACAGCAGCCCTGACCGTTCAAGTGACTTCTATCATCAGCCTGAAAATGGACCACAGTTACCAGTAATTCTGAGTGCTGTTCCTTCTGACGTCAGACATTTCGCTAGAAAGATTTTGCCAAATCTGCTTTCAAAATCCTATGCTATGAAATGTCTAACGAAAATCTGAGCTGTGAAATAAAGCACACATTTCAATGAATCCCAAAATGACTATCCCGAAGGAAGTTGTAACTTGAAGTGAAAAATACCCTCTAAAAGACATCAGCCAGAATTACCTGCCATCATTACTGATCCCATATGATTAATGAATTCTACAGCATCCTCTCAGATATAAACTTAAAACCATGAGCTGAATGCACATGTTAGCACAACCAAAGTTCTGCTTTCATAAGCAGCACAGGCGTCTCTGGAGAGGATTTTAATTGGGACTACAATGCGCACGGTGGTGGTAAGAGGTTTCATGCCGGCTGTTCTCCAAGGTGCAACACAGAAACACCACTAACCTCGAAGACACCTTTGTAACGAGATGATGAGAGACGATGTGGACAGAATACTGGAAATATTTGAAAAGGAGAAACAATGCAAGGAAAGAATCTTATCAGTTACCCTTTAACACCCTTAGAAAAACCCGATTTCTCTTTTGGGATGATTAAAGAAGAAAACGACATTTCTGGATTTTTCTTTTTCTTGTCTTTTTTTACATTTTCCTTTCTGAGACAGGGTCTTGGCTCTGTCACCAAGACTGGAGTACAGTGGAGCAATCACAGCTCACCGTAGCCTTAAGTGTTCTTCCCACCTCGGACTCCAGAGTAGCAGGGACCACAGGCACGCACCACCATACTCAGCTAATTTTTCTGTTGTGAGAGAGATGGGGTGTCTTGCTCTGTTGTCCAGGCTGCTCTTGAACTCCTTGGCCTCACAAAGTGCTGCGATTACATTACAGGCATAAGCCAGCGTGCCCAACCAACCTTTTTCTTAATTCTATAACAATTACGCCGCATTCAGAGGAAGGATAACTATTAGTGAGAAGAGACTTGGCGAAGCAATATGTTGATACGAAAACAAAATGGTAACAATTCCTCCTTGTGACATTTGAGTTTGAAACTGTTAACATACCAAGCAAAAATGATAGCTCAAATCAGGTTTTACAAAGAAGTCCAATAGATGATGATTCCAATTGTATGTTTGTTTCTAGATCTGAGAAAGTCAGTCATAGCCAACTTCTACAGTTTTGTTGCCATAGACCCAAGATTAAATCACAATGTGCGTGCGAACGTGCCCCAGGGTGCGGCAGGGAACCCCACGCCCACCAAGCACGCATATGCAGAAATATTTTGCCCAAATCTATTTTCCAACATAGAATTAAAGAGGTCCCAGATATACTTCTCTCTCTCCCCACCAAGTATGTGAGGTCAAGTTTATCCTAGTATTCGATAAAAAGGCTCATGTGAAAAAGGGAACAGCAACGCTCAGGCGACCCACGCAGGCCCCGGCAGACGCTCTATAGCAGAAGGGACGCGGCACAGGCAGGGCTGTGGGTGCACCTGCACCCTCGCTAACCTCATGGTGCAAGCACCCGAGGCTCTACAGATTCCACTCCCAGAGTTAGTGGGAAACTCCATCCTAGCACCGGGATGCTCTGCGTTGCTAGATGTACCTGCTTTAAGATATGCATGAACTGTCCTTACTCTACACACGAGACTCACTAGGAGATACTTTCAGATTTATCGGAAAAGAGACATTCCAGCAAATGCATTTCTGTAAGATTCTCTACCTCTTTTCACTGGGGGGGGTGGGGGAGGGGGGAGGGGGAAAAGGTAACTTGCCTCCAAGGGTTGGAGACAAAGCCGTTACTGCAAGACAAGAGTGCTGCGCACCCCGGGAACCGCTGCGCCACGAGGCACGAGGCACGAGGCACGGCCGTGCACCCCGGACGCAGGAGTAGCACACGAGGCTAGCACAGGTTGACGCCAGCCCTCTCCAGAAGCAGGCCTGTCCCTTCCTCCTCCCCCTCAGCCCCCAGCTCCCTCCAGGCCTCAGTGGCTGCTGACAGGGCAGAGGCCACAACTAGAGGAGGCTCTCAACTCCACCAGGGACAGGAGCCCCGGACGCTGGGGACTCCGCTGCTGCCCTCCGCGCCCACCTCCCTCTGCTCCGCCCTATCTCAGGAGCCAGGCGTGGCCACTTTGACCCTCTCCTTCCCTTCTGTGACTCCTACAAAAACCAGTCCAGCGAGTCCAGGCTGCCTCGCACGCCACGGATGCCCGGCACAGGCCACATGTCCTCATCCAAGCTCCTGGGGCAAGAAGGCTCTTGCAGTATTTCGCTTTCTGGTTGAGCATCCCCAGCCTGAAATCCAAAGTGCTCCGAAGAGCATTTCCTGCGAGTGTCATATGAGGGAGAGCTCGGAATGTTTCAGGTTTCAGAGCATTTTGGAGTAGGGACGCTCAGCCTGAATTTGAACGTCTTTTCAAGGAGGCCACACACTGAAGCCCCCGATGTCCGCCCCACACAATCCCAGCACACCCTCTGAAGTCCCCAGCAACAAGATTTTCTTTCTTCAAAAAAAATAAAAAATAAATAAATAAATAAAAAACCCCAAGTCACATAAACTCACACGCAACCACTGAAGGGGGTTGTGGACACCTGCACAGACTGGATGAAATGGAACTGTCACATCTTTACCAGGGTAATTTCAAGTCATTCCTCAAAACACACACCTGTTTTACTGAGCTGCATTTTAAGGTGAACACACACAAATCATTTCGGGGAAACAAATGTCACTTTGGGCCGTGTGTGGTTTCTTGACTCCTGGGAATAACTCAGCGTTCACACCCTCACTTCTGGATAAGGGAGAAGATGCAAAGAAATCTGTTAAAACAAAGACATGGAAACAAGTTTAAGAAGGGTTTGAAAGGTTCCTCCTGTCCCCCTGGAGGGGAGAGGAGGACGCCTGGAAGGCTTACGGGGGACAGGAGCACAGCCTCCTCGGTGTGCCATGGACGTCGCCTCGCTGAGGGGAGAGGACGATGCCTGGAAGGCTCACGGGGGTGGGAGCACAGCCTCCTCAGTGCTTTCTACACTCAGCAGCTTCAGAGATTCCCGTAGAAGCAGAACGCGTGAGAACCGAGTCCGGAACACACCCCAAGGAAAGGGGATGGGGGGTCAACAAAAGCATTCGCTCATTACCAAGGAGCACGGGCATGACGCCGCTTCAAAGAACGTGTGAAAAAGTCACTCACGGGTGTTTCAGAAAATAAGGGTAGCGTGAGATTGCTCGATCAGTTCAAACAGGCTGCCATCCCCCAGGCCATGAAGCCCCTGAGATGAGCCTCTCACAGTGAACAGAAGTCACTCGCACCTCTGCCAGAGAAAGTCCTACAAGCCGACACGTGACCTCACGAAACCTGGCCTACAGCCCGTCGACCACAGTGAGTCTGACACGGTACATCCCTCCAGATGGTTAAGGACCCCAGCCTTCTCGGCACCAGGGATGGGTATCGCGGAAGACAATTTTTCTGAGGGGTGGTTTTGAAATGCAACTGTTCCACCTCAGGTCAGGCATTGGATCCTCATAAGGAGCACCTCCGAGATCCCTTCACATGCCGTTTACAATAGGGTCCCAGCGCCTAGGAGAATCTAAATGCTGCCGCTGATCCAAGAGGAGGCAGAGCTCAGGCGGTCATGCTCACTTCGCCCGCCACTCACCTCCGGCTATGACCCCGGTCCCTAACAGACCATGGACCAGCACCAGTCTGCAGTCCAGGACTAAGCCCTACTGGCCAGCACACACACACCAGCCCAGGTGGAGACACTACTCGTGACCCTGGCTGGGCAGGAAGGAAGCCTGAGGGCCATTTCCTGACCAGGATGCCACACCCCCGACCCAAATACAGAGGTTCCCCATAAAAACCCACTGTACACTCACCAGAAAACAGAGCCACACCTGGGCAACACAACAGGACCCCCCCATCCCTGCAACAAAGAAAAGAAAAATTAGCCAGGCATGCTGGTGCGCGCCCCAGGTCCCAGCTGCTCGGGTGACTGAGGGGGGAGGATCGCCTGAGCCAGGGATCACGCCACCGCATGCCAGCCTGGGTGACAGAGCAAGACCCTGTCTCGGAAAATATAAATAAACTAAAAACCAACAGAAACTGGGTGCATGTAGGGTGGAAGAAACGCCGCAGGAGACTAGCGAACGGCACCACAGGGTTTCTATCAGGAAGAACAGCACGTCTCCCAACCAAGTGCTCCCGCCCTCATGAGACCCTGTGCTTGGGAAGCACCAGCGAGGCCACGTGGCTGGCCTCTTCCTGCTTTAAATCAAGTGGAACCAGACGCTGTGATGACACACAGGGACTATGACAAACCCTGGAGGTTCTAACTGAGAAAACAATGACATGTGTGAGTTCCTATGACAACGTCTCAAAACAATGGAAGGAGGGTACCGTTTGCAGATAAGACAACTTCTGAAGTCTATTCAAGTGTTACCTCTTGGGAAAATAGGGAAGACTCATTTTCTCCATAGACAGCGCACACACAGCACTTTGCCACACATAATACAAGGCGGTTTATGGCAGTGGCCGCATATTTTCACGTGTATCACCTTTTGGGCATCTTCTAGGTTTGCTAGAGCCGGCGGCTACTTTTATTCCCCACAAAACACACAGAAATGCATGAGCATTATCTCCTCTCATGGAGCATCTACACTAATAGGAAGAAGAATGTCGTGCTCCAAGTGTACCTGCAAACACGGTTTTCTTCTGAAAACCCAAGTGCATGCAAAGCAAACACGGCATATCACTAAAGCGCACAGGAGAGCAGAGCACCTCTGAGTAGAAAGCATGTAAAGGATAGCTAGTTGGGAACATTATTTTAAAACGTTTCTATGGATATGAGTTATCCCAGGGAGCCCGTTTGGTACCTGCATTCAAAGGCAATTCATTATTCGACATCCAACCTTTAACAGAAGGTTCACAGTAAGATCCCCGGAAACGGCATTCCCCTGGTGACTTTTCAATGCTCAGATTTCAGTATCGATACAGCTTGGTAAGCAGTCAGGAGAGGGGCGGCTCAGAGGCTGAAAGCACACAGGTCAGGGCCCTCCTGTGTCCGACAGCCTCACCTGGGCCTCGCTTTCTGCACTGCCCAGGGCTGCTCATGAGATTGTGCCGAAACGGATCTGTGCACGCCAAACAGCTCTCAGCAGGGGCTCAACAGCCAGAAGCCGTTCCACCACACCGTCATCCCCCTTCTAACCAGAGAACACCCGATACAGAAACAGGAGAAACAGGTATTAAGTGAGTTGGCAAAGCCAAAATCCACCCGGATCTACCACTCCAAAACAAACATACACCACACTGCCCAATATTGATGGGAGCCAAAAACATGGAAGTCCTGAGAGCCCACACTGACCACAGCCAGACACCACTTCTGCAAGAACCAAGCACGCGCCTAGAGATCGCCCGTGATGACCCAGGAGAGCAGCTTGGAGCAGAGACAAACGTGAAGGAGAGGCACAGGGGCCAGGGTGCTGGGTGTGCCCGTCTGTGTGACCTCACTGAGATTGCTGACCTCTGGCCCTTGGTGTCCGTCCTGTGGAGGAGGTAGCCCCCAAATCCCTGCCTCCCTTCAGCGCTGACGGAGGCTGCCCTGAAGCCTCCCCAGGGCTGAGACCGCTTCGAAATCCTGTCAACTGCACACCCACATAAGCACACAAATAAACAAAGTGTCAAGTACGCAGACAGGAAAAGAAAAGTATGCCAATCCTCCCCTATCCAACAGGCATTGAAAAAGGAACAGGAAAATTGTGGTAGTCTTGAAACCACCACCAGCTATCACGTCCTGTTGAGATGTTTTAGCCAATCAGGAACATCTCTTTACCAAGCACCTGTGTGTTTAGGAAGTCCGTTGACAGATTCCAAACAACCTCGGAGCCTGCGACCTGACCCCCATTCTACGCGCATCACCTCTCCGGCGGAACAAGCCCTGGACACCATTCAGATGGTGAGGAACAGGAGCAAGGGTAGCTTTCCCTGACCACCACCAAACAAGCTCGACCCCGAGGAGCCCGGAGAACAGCGACGTTTGCTTAGACGCTTTCCCACTGACCTTGTCAGAGCGAACGTTCCCATCCCACGCCACCCAGTGTTTGACTCTCCCTGGGATGCCAGCAGCCGCCAACCCTCACAACTCACAAGCTGGAAACAGAGGCCAAGCTGACAGGAGGGAGGCCTCTCTCCATCCCCTACTGAATTCGCTCAGGACACGGAGGTTCCCAAACACACACGGCCCCGGGTATTCCACACCTGGAGAACATTCTAACAACAGACGCTGCAAAGACGTTCCCCCTAAAGAGAAACTCTGTTTCTAACTTCCCTTAGGGAAAAATAGGAGGCCCAGAACTTTCCAGAAAATCAAGCCTGGGAGGAAGCCCCTCACCTCTGGCACTTCCTAAACCTGCCTTCCCGCAGGTGCTCAGGGATGTCCCCGCGCCAGCCCCGACCACCCAGGACGGCAGCAGGGCTCAGGCAGCCAGCACCTGGGCAGCAGGCGAAGCAACCCCAGGGTGAAAACGTCATCCCAGGCACCACTTCCCGGAGCCCCTCAGCAAGAAAAACAGAGGCGGGACCAGAACCGAGGGCTGACTCGAGGCTGGGGAGCCACAGACCCGCACAGCTCAATCATCGGACACGCTCTGCTGTGGACAGAGGAGCCCAGCCCAGGGAGAGGCCAGCACAGAGATCCTCGTGCCGGCTCCACGGGCCAGCGTCCCCCAGGGCTGCAAGTTTGCGATCACAGCTTCAGAATCGGGTTCCAGAATCTTCCGGAATCAAAGACACACCCAACTGTAAAGCTGCCAGGACAGCAGGGCCCAGGAGCAGGCTCAGGGGAGGAGCAGGTAGAAACCCCACACACAGCACACACGTGTGCATGCTTACTCCACACATGCCACCCCTTCACCCGATACTATACACGCAAACGCCTCTATGCACTCCATACACACCCTCAAATACACTCACCAAATGTGATGCGTGTACACACTCCACACACCCTCCAACATACACGACACACGCATGAACACGCTCACTCCACACACACCTGCTAAATACACTCACCACACACGCACAAACGTGACACACGTGCACACTCATTCCAGACCTCACGCCCCTCACCAAGTACACAGGTGCACACATCCCCAAGTCCAGCACCTGCAGACTCCACAAGCTTTGGTTTCCCCCACTGTTTCTCTCATCACATGAGATCCACACACACACGTGTCATTTACTGACATCTAACACCCGGGGAGGCCCTTAGACAGAACTGCAGTCACAAGTCGGCTTCATTCAGGCATTCATCACCAGCCCCCGGAAGCCACCTCTCCTGTCCCCACGGGGAGTGGGGGCCGAGACCGCAGGCGTCGCTGGGCTTACAGATCCCCAGGCTGGCAACCCAGCGAAATCAGGAGGGCTCGGCCACGGCCCTGGAGGGAGACGGGTACTGGCTCAGGTATGCGGCACACGGGTCCTCATTTCCATGCGGCGTCACCTACGACAGCGTCGGGTGAAAGCCAGTGGGGCTTGGCATTCCTGGGATAGACGGTCCTGGAATTACAAGGGAAGCTTTTTCACTTCTCCCCTCTGAACACATGAGGTCCATGGTCCCCGCTCACATCTAACCCTGGGAATCGGAATCGGTGACTCCTTGTCCACCTGAGGACCACCCAAGAGGATCCACACACCTGCTGCAACAGCAGCACTGCACCTGGTCCGCAGGGTAGCAAAGCAAATCCCACCTTTTGACGAAAACTGGATTACCCCGACACTGGCAGCCTGCAGTGTGTATATATCGTCAGGCCCCCACATCTGCGGCGCCACCTGCAAGAGGAACACAAACCCTTAGTCCCGGGTTCTCACGATGGCCTGTGAGGTGGATGCTGGCACCTTCTCTCCTCCCAGTGGAGAGGAGAGAAGGCCAGGGCCAGAGCTGGCGTGTCAGGAGGGTCAGGGTTCAAAAACCCCATCATCCACCTCACACAGCAGCCCTGACCGTTCAAGTGACTTCTATCATCAGCCTGAAAATGGACCACAGTTACCAGTAATTCTGAGTGCTGTTCCTTCTGACGTCAGACATTTCGCTAGAAAGATTTTGCCAAATCTGCTTTCAAAATCCTATGCTATGAAATGTCTAACGAAAATCTGAGCTGTGAAATAAAGCACACATTTCAATGAATCCCAAAATGACTATCCCGAAGGAAGTTGTAACTTGAAGTGAAAAATACCCTCTAAAAGACATCAGCCAGAATTACCTGCCATCATTACTGATCCCATATGATTAATGAATTCTACAGCATCCTCTCAGATATAAACTTAAAACCATGAGCTGAATGCACATGTTAGCACAACCAAAGTTCTGCTTTCATAAGCAGCACAGGCGTCTCTGGAGAGGATTTTAATTGGGACTACAATGCGCACGGTGGTGGTAAGAGGTTTCATGCCGGCTGTTCTCCAAGGTGCAACACAGAAACACCACTAACCTCGAAGACACCTTTGTAACGAGATGATGAGAGACGATGTGGACAGAATACTGGAAATATTTGAAAAGGAGAAACAATGCAAGGAAAGAATCTTATCAGTTACCCTTTAACACCCTTAGAAAAACCCGATTTCTCTTTTGGGATGATTAAAGAAGAAAACGACATTTCTGGATTTTTCTTTTTCTTGTCTTTTTTTACATTTTCCTTTCTGAGACAGGGTCTTGGCTCTGTCACCAAGACTGGAGTACAGTGGAGCAATCACAGCTCACCGTAGCCTTAAGTGTTCTTCCCACCTCGGACTCCAGAGTAGCAGGGACCACAGGCACGCACCACCATACTCAGCTAATTTTTCTGTTGTGAGAGAGATGGGGTGTCTTGCTCTGTTGTCCAGGCTGCTCTTGAACTCCTTGGCCTCACAAAGTGCTGCGATTACATTACAGGCATAAGCCAGCGTGCCCAACCAACCTTTTTCTTAATTCTATAACAATTACGCCGCATTCAGAGGAAGGATAACTATTAGTGAGAAGAGACTTGGCGAAGCAATATGTTGATACGAAAACAAAATGGTAACAATTCCTCCTTGTGACATTTGAGTTTGAAACTGTTAACATACCAAGCAAAAATGATAGCTCAAATCAGGTTTTACAAAGAAGTCCAATAGATGATGATTCCAATTGTATGTTTGTTTCTAGATCTGAGAAAGTCAGTCATAGCCAACTTCTACAGTTTTGTTGCCATAGACCCAAGATTAAATCACAATGTGCGTGCGAACGTGCCCCAGGGTGCGGCAGGGAACCCCACGCCCACCAAGCACGCATATGCAGAAATATTTTGCCCAAATCTATTTTCCAACATAGAATTAAAGAGGTCCCAGATATACTTCTCTCTCTCCCCACCAAGTATGTGAGGTCAAGTTTATCCTAGTATTCGATAAAAAGGCTCATGTGAAAAAGGGAACAGCAACGCTCAGGCGACCCACGCAGGCCCCGGCAGACGCTCTATAGCAGAAGGGACGCGGCACAGGCAGGGCTGTGGGTGCACCTGCACCCTCGCTAACCTCATGGTGCAAGCACCCGAGGCTCTACAGATTCCACTCCCAGAGTTAGTGGGAAACTCCATCCTAGCACCGGGATGCTCTGCGTTGCTAGATGTACCTGCTTTAAGATATGCATGAACTGTCCTTACTCTACACACGAGACTCACTAGGAGATACTTTCAGATTTATCGGAAAAGAGACATTCCAGCAAATGCATTTCTGTAAGATTCTCTACCTCTTTTCACTGGGGGGGGTGGGGGAGGGGGGAGGGGGAAAAGGTAACTTGCCTCCAAGGGTTGGAGACAAAGCCGTTACTGCAAGACAAGAGTGCTGCGCACCCCGGGAACCGCTGCGCCACGAGGCACGAGGCACGAGGCACGAGGCACGGCCGTGCACCCCGGACGCAGGAGTAGCACACGAGGCTAGCACAGGTTGACGCCAGCCCTCTCCAGAAGCAGGCCTGTCCCTTCCTCCTCCCCCTCAGCCCCCAGCTCCCTCCAGGCCTCAGTGGCTGCTGACAGGGCAGAGGCCACAACTAGAGGAGGCTCTCAACTCCACCAGGGACAGGAGCCCCGGACGCTGGGGACTCCGCTGCTGCCCTCCGCGCCCACCTCCCTCTGCTCCGCCCTATCTCAGGAGCCAGGCGTGGCCACTTTGACCCTCTCCTTCCCTTCTGTGACTCCTACAAAAACCAGTCCAGCGAGTCCAGGCTGCCTCGCACGCCACGGATGCCCGGCACAGGCCACATGTCCTCATCCAAGCTCCTGGGGCAAGAAGGCTCTTGCAGTATTTCGCTTTCTGGTTGAGCATCCCCAGCCTGAAATCCAAAGTGCTCCGAAGAGCATTTCCTGCGAGTGTCATATGAGGGAGAGCTCGGAATGTTTCAGGTTTCAGAGCATTTTGGAGTAGGGACGCTCAGCCTGAATTTGAACGTCTTTTCAAGGAGGCCACACACTGAAGCCCCCGATGTCCGCCCCACACAATCCCAGCACACCCTCTGAGGTCCCCAGCAACAAGATTTTCTTTCTTCAAAAAAAATAAAAAATAAATAAATAAATAAAAAACCCCAAGTCACATAAACTCACACGCAACCACTGAAGGGGGTTGTGGACACCTGCACAGACTGGATGAAATGGAACTGTCACATCTTTACCAGGGTAATTTCAAGTCATTCCTCAAAACACACACCTGTTTTACTGAGCTGCATTTTAAGGTGAACACACACAAATCATTTCGGGGAAACAAATGTCACTTTGGGCCGTGTGTGGTTTCTTGACTCCTGGGAATAACTCAGCGTTCACACCCTCACTTCTGGATAAGGGAGAAGATGCAAAGAAATCTGTTAAAACAAAGACATGGAAACAAGTTTAAGAAGGGTTTGAAAGGTTCCTCCTGTCCCCCTGGAGGGGAGAGGAGGACGCCTGGAAGGCTTACGGGGGACAGGAGCACAGCCTCCTCGGTGTGCCATGGACGTCGCCTCGCTGAGGGGAGAGGACGATGCCTGGAAGGCTCACGGGGGTGGGAGCACAGCCTCCTCAGTGCTTTCTACACTCAGCAGCTTCAGAGATTCCCGTAGAAGCAGAACGCGTGAGAACCGAGTCCGGAACACACCCCAAGGAAAGGGGATGGGGGGTCAACAAAAGCATTCGCTCATTACCAAGGAGCACGGGCATGACGCCGCTTCAAAGAACGTGTGAAAAAGTCACTCACGGGTGTTTCAGAAAATAAGGGTAGCGTGAGATTGCTCGATCAGTTCAAACAGGCTGCCATCCCCCAGGCCATGAAGCCCCTGAGATGAGCCTCTCACAGTGAACAGAAGTCACTCGCACCTCTGCCAGAGAAAGTCCTACAAGCCGACACGTGACCTCACGAAACCTGGCCTACAGCCCGTCGACCACAGTGAGTCTGACACGGTACATCCCTCCAGATGGTTAAGGACCCCAGCCTTCTCGGCACCAGGGATGGGTATCGCGGAAGACAATTTTTCTGAGGGGTGGTTTTGAAATGCAACTGTTCCACCTCAGGTCAGGCATTGGATCCTCATAAGGAGCACCTCCGAGATCCCTTCACATGCCGTTTACAATAGGGTCCCAGCGCCTAGGAGAATCTAAATGCTGCCGCTGATCCAAGAGGAGGCAGAGCTCAGGCGGTCATGCTCACTTCGCCCGCCACTCACCTCCGGCTATGACCCCGGTCCCTAACAGACCATGGACCAGCACCAGTCTGCAGTCCAGGACTAAGCCCTACTGGCCAGCACACACACACCAGCCCAGGTGGAGACACTACTCGTGACCCTGGCTGGGCAGGAAGGAAGCCTGAGGGCCATTTCCTGACCAGGATGCCACACCCCCGACCCAAATACAGAGGTTCCCCATAAAAACCCACTGTACACTCACCAGAAAACAGAGCCACACCTGGGCAACACAACAGGACCCCCCCATCCCTGCAACAAAGAAAAGAAAAATTAGCCAGGCATGCTGGTGCGCGCCCCAGGTCCCAGCTGCTCGGGTGACTGAGGGGGGAGGATCGCCTGAGCCAGGGATCACGCCACCGCATGCCAGCCTGGGTGACAGAGCAAGACCCTGTCTCGGAAAATATAAATAAACTAAAAACCAACAGAAACTGGGTGCATGTAGGGTGGAAGAAACGCCGCAGGAGACTAGCGAACGGCACCACAGGGTTTCTATCAGGAAGAACAGCACGTCTCCCAACCAAGTGCTCCCGCCCTCATGAGACCCTGTGCTTGGGAAGCACCAGCGAGGCCACGTGGCTGGCCTCTTCCTGCTTTAAATCAAGTGGAACCAGACGCTGTGATGACACACAGGGACTATGACAAACCCTGGAGGTTCTAACTGAGAAAACAATGACATGTGTGAGTTCCTATGACAACGTCTCAAAACAATGGAAGGAGGGTACCGTTTGCAGATAAGACAACTTCTGAAGTCTATTCAAGTGTTACCTCTTGGGAAAATAGGGAAGACTCATTTTCTCCATAGACAGCGCACACACAGCACTTTGCCACACATAATACAAGGCGGTTTATGGCAGTGGCCGCATATTTTCACGTGTATCACCTTTTGGGCATCTTCTAGGTTTGCTAGAGCCGGCGGCTACTTTTATTCCCCACAAAACACACAGAAATGCATGAGCATTATCTCCTCTCATGGAGCATCTACACTAATAGGAAGAAGAATGTCGTGCTCCAAGTGTACCTGCAAACACGGTTTTCTTCTGAAAACCCAAGTGCATGCAAAGCAAACACGGCATATCACTAAAGCGCACAGGAGAGCAGAGCACCTCTGAGTAGAAAGCATGT
>NW_027326773.1:0-31463 GCF_047675955.1 Chlorocebus sabaeus | reverse complement strand
GAAGGGGATTTTGTCTGAGTCTGATGAGATTCCGCAGGGGTTGTTTGATCCTGTTTCGTGTAGGAATAGCAGATGGACTATTGTAAGAGCGGTGATAATGAAAGGTAGAATAAAGTGTAGGGTGAAGAATCGTGAAAGGGTGGGGTTGCCAATGGAGTACCCACCTCAGATTCATTGGACGAGGTCGGTCCCGATGTATGGGATTGCTGATAATAGGTTTGTGATCACTGTTGCTCCTCAGAATGATATTTGGCCTCATGGAAGTACGTAGCCTATAAAGGCTGTTGCTATAGTCAAGAATAGAAGTATAATGCCAGTGTTCCAGGTTTTTAGGAGAAGGAATGAGCCATAGTAAAGACCTCGGCCTACGTGTAGAAAGAGGCAGATGAAAAATATGGAGGCGCCGTTGGCGTGGAGGTAGCGAATGATTCAGCCGTGGTTTACGTCTCGGGTGATGTGTGCGATTGAAGAGAAGGCAGAAGAGGTGTCTGGTGAGTAATGTATTGCTAAGAATAGGCCTGTGATGATCTGTAGAATTAGGCAGAATGCGAGGAGTGAGCCGAAGTTTCATCATATGGAAATGTTGGATGGGGTTGGCAGGTCAATGAGGGAGTGGTTAATTATTTTTATAATTGGGTTGGATTTACGTATTGGGGTCATTAGTGCTTTTGTAGTTGAAGTACAACGGTGGTTTTTCATATCATTGGTTATGGCTGTAGTCCATGCAAGAGCAATGACATATATTTTATTTGCGTTGAGTGTATTGTTGGTTATGGGATTTGTTGGATTTTCTTCTAAGCCCTCTCCTATTTATGGGGGGCTAGCATTGATTGTTAGTGGTGTGGTTGGTTGTATGGTAGTTTTAGGTTTTGGGGGGACTTATATAGGTCTGATGTTGTTTTTAATTTATTTGGGGGGTATAATAATTGTTTTTGGTTATACTACAGCGATAGCTATTGAGGAGTACCCTGAGACATGGGGTTCAGGGTTTGGGGTTTTAGGGGGTCTTTTGGTGGGTTTAATAATAGAAGTAGGGTTAGTTCTATGGGTTTCAAGTTCTGATGGGGTAGTGGTAGTTAGTTTTAATAGTATGGGGAGTTGGGTGATTTTTGAGGGAGAGGGGTCAGGGTTAGTTCGGGGGGATTCTATTGGTGCTGGTGCTTTGTACGATTATGGGCGTTGGTTAGTAGTGGTTGCTGGTTGGACATTATTTGTGGGTGTATATATTGTAATTGAGATCACTCGGGGTAATAGGTTATATTATTAGAAGTAGGGTTAGGGTGAGGGGGATGAGAAAGGAGAGGGAGTATAGCTTAATTATGCCTTTTTGGGTGGTGACAGTTTTGGAAGCGGTGGTATGTACATGTGCGATCATCTTGGGTATAGATTTTTCTAGTCATATTGAATCTAGTAGAAGAAGGGCTAGGTTTTGGCTTATGAGTAGGTTTTGATATGGGACTATGCGGTGAATTGTAGTGGGAAAATATCCTAGTATGTTGGAGAATTTAAATATTTGTGATGGGTTGTTTATTTTTAGTTTGTTGGTTATAGAGGTCAGGTCTAGGGTTATTAGGAAACCAAGGATAGTTGCATACAGGGCTGAGAGTTTTAAGTAGTGAGGTATTGTTGGTTGGGGAAGCGAAGTGGGGGGGATGTTGTTGGTGATAAGGAATCCAGTAATAATGCTGCCCATTGTGAGGCGTTTAATTGGGTTAAGTAGGGTGGGGTTATTTTCGTTAATGTTTATTAGGGTTGAAAAGCGAGGTGGCCCTGTTATGGTGAGGAGAATGATTCGAGTACTATAGGCGCTTGTTAGAGAGGTGGCGATGAAGGTGATAGATAGGGCTCAGGCGTTGGTATATGACGTGTTTGTGGCTTCGATAATGAGATCTTTGGAGTAGAAGCCTGTGAGGAATGGTATTCCTGTGAGTGCTAGGTTGCCGATGAGTAGGGAAGTTGAGGTGAGGGGTATTGTTTTGAATAGGCCTCCTATTTTTCGGATGTCTTGTTCGTTATTTAGGTTATGAATGATGGATCCGGAGCATATGAAAAGTAGGGCTTTGAAGAAGGCGTGAGTACAGATATGCAGGAATGCTAAATATGGTTGATTGATGCCGATGGTAACTATTATTAGGCCTAGTTGGCTTGAGGTGGAGAAGGCTACGATTTTTTTGATGTCGTTTTGTGTGAGGGCGCAGATGGCTATAAATATGGTGGTGATAGCTCCCAGACATAGTGTGAGGCTTTGAAGTAGTGTGTTGCTTTCTATTAAAGGGTGGAAGCGAATGAGTAAGTACACCCCGGCAACAACCATGGTACTAGAGTGTAGTAGGGCTGAGACTGGAGTTGGGCCTTCTATGGCGGAGGGTAGTCAAGGATGAAGGCCAAGTTGAGCTGATTTTCCTATTGCTGCTAGGAGAAGGCCTATTAGTGGGAGGGAGTTTGGGTTGGGGTTTAGAGTTAGTATTTGTTGTATGTCTCATGAGTTGTAGTGTAGGAGGAAATATGCTATAGCTAGGATGAGGCCAATATCGCCAATGCGATTGTACAGGATTGCTTGGATTGCTGCTGTGTTGGCGTCCGTTCGAGAATATCATCAGCCGATTAATAAGAAAGATATGATTCCTACGCCCTCCCAGCCGATGAAGAGTTGAAAAAGGTTGTTAGCGGTGGTCAAGATTAGTATTGTGATGAGGAAAATAAGGAGATATTTGAAGAATTGGTTGATGTTTGGGTCTGAGCTTATGTATCATAGTGAGAATTCTATAATAGACCAGGTGATGAATAGTGCGATTGGGGTGAATATTACGGAGAAGTAGTCTAGTTTAAAGCTTAGTGTTAGATCTAGTGTTTGAGTTATTATTCAGTGTCAGCTTCAAATGGTTGTTTCTTGGTTTAGGGAGATGTATAGGGTTGTTGGAATAAGGCTGGTAATGAAAGCATATATTATAGTTGTTTTTACATGGTTTGGGTATGATTGTTTTTTGTTGGGGTTGATAAAGGTGGCAATGATTGGGGGGGTTAGGGAGGCGAGGGTTGCTATTATAATGGAGGTGTGCATGGTTATTACTTTTATTTGGAGTTGCACCAATATTTTTGGTTCCTAAAACCAATGGATAGCTGTTATCCTTTAAAAGTTGAGAAAACCATAGTGTTAAGTATGGGGGCATGGGTTAGCAGTCCTTGCGAGTTTTCTCGGTAAATAAGAAGTGGTGAGCTTCTATGGTCAGATTCACAGTCTAGTGTTTTGGTTAAACTATATTTACAGGAGGTAAACCCTAGAATGATGTTGGGGTTAAGGGATAGAAGGATAATTGGGGTGAGGTGTATGAATATTAGTGTATTTTCTCGTGTGAAAGGGGGTTTTATGTTGATTATGTGGTGTGTGAGTTTTCCTCGTTGTATTGTAATGAATATGTGGAGAGAGTAGAGGGCTGTGATTAGTATGTTAAGTCCTGTTAGTATAATAGTGATGTGGGATCAAGAGAATGAGGCTGTAATCACGAAGAGTTCTCCGATTAGATTAATGGTGGGGGGTAAGGCTAGGTTGGTGAGGTTTGCTGTGAACCATCAGAAGGTTATTAGTGGAAGTAGTGTTTGAAGTCCTCGGGAGAGTATCATAATGCGGCTGTGAGTGCGTTCATAGTTTGAATTAGCTAGGCAGAATAATATAGAGGAAGTAAGTCCGTGGGCAATTATGAGGGTGATTGCGCCGGAAAAGCTTCAGGGGGTTTGAATGAGAGAGGCTATGATTACTAGGGATATATGGCTTACAGAAGAGTATGCGATGAGTGATTTTAGGTCTGTTTGTCGTAGACAGATTGAGCTTGTTATAATTATGCCTCATAGGGCTAGCATGAGGAAGGGGTAGGCTATGTACTCTGTTAGAGGGTTGAGAATAGAGGTGAGTCGTATTATGCCATAGCCGCCTAGTTTTAGGAGTACTGCGGCGAGGACTATTGAGCCTGCGATAGGAGCTTCAACATGGGCTTTGGGGAGTCACAGGTGTAAGCCATATAAGGGTATTTTTGTTATGAAAGCCATTATGCATGCCAGTCAGATGAGGTTGTGTGATCAAGTGGTTGTTAGTTTTTGGTCTGTGAGTGTTAGTAGTATGATATTTAATGAGCCTGTGTTATTGTAGGTGTAGGTTAATATGATGAGCAGGGGTAGAGAGCCAGTTAGTGTATAGAATAGAAAGTATGTGCTTGCGTTGAGGCGTTCTGCTTGGGTACCTCATTTAGTGATGATGATTAGGGTGGGAATAAGGGTGGTTTCAAATAAGATATAGAATAAGATCAATTCTGTGGCTATGAATGTTAGAATTAGGGTGATTTGAAGGAAAATTATTGTGGATAGGTAGAGTTTTTTTTGTGAGGGGGGCTGATTGCATAGGTGGTATTGGCTAGCTATCATCATGAGAGGTAGGAGTCAAGCGGTTAGTGTTAAAAGAGGTGTTGTTAGTGGGTCGGAGGATAGGTAGGTTGAGTGATTAAGGAGGTTGTTATTGGTTTGATTAAAAAATAACAAGGGAATAAGGCTAATGATTAGGCTATGTGTAGTTAAGTTAATTCAGATTATGTTGTTTGTAGAGAATCATGTTATTGGTAGTAATATAGTTGTTGGAACAATTATTTTTAACATTGAAGCAGGTTTAAGTTGTGAATGTAATCTAGACCATATGTATTGGAGATTGAGACTAGTAGGGCAAGGCCTACTGCTGTTTCGCAAGCAGCAAATACTAGTAGGATGATCGGTATGATATTGGTTAGGGGGGAGTGTGCATTTGAGGCTATGAGAGCGATTATGATGAAGAGTGATATTATTATTCCTTCTAGGCAGAGGAGGGAGGCTATCAGGTGTGAGCGATAGACCAGCATTCCCAGGAGTGAGATGGCGAATGCTAGTGTAATATTCATGAAGATAGGTGACATTTGGTTAGTATGATAATCATAATTTAATGAGTCGAAATCATTTGTTTTGTTTAAACTACTTACCAATTCGGCTCAATCTAGTCCTTTTTGGGATCATTCGTAGGCTAGACTGAGGGTTAGGATGGTGATGAGTGTGATGGATGATTTAATTATTATTGGGAGGTTTGTTGTTTGGAGAGCCCATGGTAGGGACAATAGTAGGGCGATTTCTAAGTCGAATAGTAGGAAGGTAATGGCAACTAGGAAGAATTTTATTGAAAATGGGATGCGAGCGGGGTTTAGTGGGTCAAAGCCACACTCATAAGGGTTTGTTTTTTCTGCATAGGAGTTAAGTTGGGGTAATCAGAATATGGCAGTTATTAGTAGTGAGGTTAAAAGGGTGTTGATTGTTAGGGCTAGTACTAGGTTGATTACTCCTTTTTGAACATTGTCAAAGCTAATTGATTGGAAGTCAATTGTACTGGTCATACTAAAAGAGTAGGATCCTCATCAGTAAATAGAGATATAAAGGAGTAATCATACGACGTCTACGAAGTGTCAATATCAAGTGGCAGCCTCAAAGCCGAAGTGGTGATTTGGTGTGAAGTGGAATAATAGTTGGCGAATGAGGCAGATAAGGAGGAAAGTGGATCCAATGATGACGTGGAGTCCATGGAATCCCGTAGCGATAAAGAATGTTGAGCCATAGATGCCGTCGGAGATGGTGAAGGGTGCTTCAAAGTACTCTGAGATCTGTAGTAGGGTGAAGTAGATGCCTAGTAGAATTGTAATGAGTAGGGCTTGGGTTGTTTGTTTTCGATTGTTGTTTATAAGGCTGTGGTGAGCTCAGGTAATTGTGACTCCTGATGCTAATAATACGGAGGTGTTTAGAAGGGGTACTTCTAAGGGATCTAATGGGGTAATACCTGTTGGTGGTCAGTGGCCTCCTAAATAGGGGGTTGGGGCTAGGCTTGAGTGGTAGAATGCTCAGAAGAACCCGGTAAAGAAGAAGATTTCCGAGATAATGAATAGGACTATGCCATAGCGAAGGTTTTTTTGAACGGGTGTCGTGTGATGTCCTTGATAGGTGCTTTCTCGTACGACATCGCGTCATCATTGGTGAAGGGTTAGTGTTATGGTTAGTAGGCCTAGTGTCAATAGAGTGGTAGAATAGAAGTGGAATCACATGACTAAGCCGGATGTTATTAGGAGGGTTGACAGAGCTCCTGTTAGTGGTCAAGGGCTGGGTTTGACTATGTGATAAGCATGGAATTGGTGGGTCATTAGGTGTTGTTGTGTAAATAGAGGCTAACTAGAAGTGTGAAAACATAGGCTTGGATTAAAGCAACTGCGATCTCTAGGATGGTGAGTAGTATTAGAAGTGTAAAGGTTAGTAAAGCAGCGGGGGGGCTGATACTTAGTAGTGTTAGTGCAGTGTTTCCGATTAGGTGTATTAGCAGGTGGCCGGCCGTGATGTTGGCAGTTAAGCGTACAGCTAGGGCCACTGGTTGAATAATCAAGCTAATGGTTTCGATTATTACTAGTATGGGAATGAGTAATGTTGGTGTGCCTTGTGGTAGGAGGTGAGCTAGGGAGTTTTTGGTTTTAAAGCGAAGGCCTGTGATTGCTGTGCCGGCTCATAAGGGGATTGCTATAGCGAGGTTTATAGATAGTTGGGTGGTAGGTGTAAATGAGTGGGGTAGAAGTCCTAGGAGATTAGTTGTGGTGATAAAGGTGATTAGAGACATTAGTATTAGGGACCAGGTTCGCCCCTTAGCATTGTGGGTTATTATTATTTGCTTTAGAGCGAGTAGTACTAGGTTACGTTGAATAGTGGTTAGTCGGTTGTTAATGAGGTGTTTGGAAGTTGGAATTAGTAGTACGGGGAATATGATGATGGGGATTGTAGCAGGTTGGTTTAGGATTATTGGAGTTGCGAATAAGGTAAATAAATTTTCGTTCATTTTAGTTGTCAGTGGTTATTGGGGGTTTGCTTGTCAGAGTTTTTTTGTTGGGGGGATTGATAGTAACATATGTCTAGCAGTTTTAGTTGTGTAATAAGATATAGTGTAGGGAGTATTGTTGTAATAGTGATAAATCATGTGGATGTGTCTAATTGAGGCATTTCGCTGCAGAGGGTATGCCCCTCAATTTTTAACTTAAAAGGTTAACGCTAGAATAGCTGTGCAGTGCATTTGTATAGTGGAAAGGGAGTGGGGTATTTATAGGGTAAACACAGGTCCTATTTCAAAGATTTTTAATGGGATTAGTTCTGCGACGATAGGTATGAAGCTGTGGTTAGCTCCACAGATTTCTGAGCATTGTCCATAATAGACGCCTGGTCGTGTGGCGGTAAATGTGGTTTGATTTAAGCGTCCGGGTACTGCATCTGTTTTTAAACCTAGTGTGGGAATAGTTCATGAGTGTAGGACATCTTGAGATGTGATTATTATACGGACGGGGGCTTCAATTGGGAGAACCACTCGGTTGTCAACTTCTAGAAGTCGAAGGTCTCCTGGGTTTAAGAATAATGGAGGCAGTATGTAAGAATTAAAGATGAGGCCTCCGTAGTCTGTGTATTCGTAGGTTCAGTATCATTGATGTCCAATTGATTTAATAGTAAAGGAGGGGTTGTTGATTTCGTCTGTCAGGTACAGAATGCGTAGAGATGGTAGGGCAATCAGGATTAGAATGATTGCGGGTAAGATGGTTCAAGTGGTCTCTATCTCCTGGGCGTCTGTAATGTTGGTATTGGTTAGTTTTGTTGTGAGTGTTGAGGATAGGGCGTATAGGACTAAAAAGCTAATTAAAGAGATAGTTATAAATGCATAGTCGTGGAAGGTGATTAGCTCTTCTATGACAGGGGATGTAGCATCTTGTAGACCTAGTTGAACTGGGTGGGCCATGTAAGATATATAGGGTTATAGCCTATAATTTGGTTTCGACAAAGCCATGAAATAGTTTTTCTAATATCTCATTGAAAAAGTTATAGGGGTTATAGGATTGGCTTGAAACCGGTTTTAGGGGGTTCGATTCCCCCCTTTTTCGCTCAATTTAATGTAGGTTGGTTCTTCAAATGTGTGGTAAGGCGGGGGACAGCCATTTAATCATTCGAGGTTGGTGGGGGATTGTTCGGCCATTGATACTTTGCGTTTTGAGGCGAAGGCCTCTCAGATCATGTAGATTATTAGGATTACTGCTACTAGTGAAATAAAAGAGCCAATGGACGATAGAATATTTCATGTGGTATAAGCATCGGGGTAGTCAGAATAGCGTCGGGGTATTCCGGATAGGCCAAGGAAGTGTTGTGGAAAAAAGGTTAAATTTACGCCTGTGAATATAATAATAAAGTGGGCTTTGGCATAGGTTTGGTCTAATGTGTAGCCTGAAAATAAAGGGAATCAGTGGACAAAGCCCCCTATAATGGCAAAAACAGCTCCTATTGACAAAACATAGTGGAAATGGGCGACAACATAGTATGTATCGTGTAGTACAATATCTAGGGATGAGTTTGCTAAGATAATACCGGTGAGACCCCCTATGGTGAATAGAAAAATAAAGCCTAGGGCTCAAAGTATTGCGGCAGATCATTTGATATTGCCTCCATGAAGTGTAGCAAGTCAGCTGAAAACTTTAACTCCAGTAGGAATTGCAATGATTATAGTAGCAGAGGTAAAGTAGGCCCGTGTGTCCACATCTATACCCACTGTAAATATATGATGGGCTCATACAATAAATCCTAGGAACCCGATTGACATTATAGCCCAGGTTATACCTATATATCCAAATGGCTCTTTCTTCCCGGAGTAGTAAGTTACGATGTGGGAGATTATTCCGAACCCGGGGAGAATGAGGATGTAGACTTCAGGGTGACCAAAGAATCAAAATAGGTGTTGGTATAGGATAGGGTCTCCCCCTCCAGTAGGATCAAAGAAGGTAGTGTTGAGGTTGCGGTCTGTTAATAGTATAGTAATGCCGGCAGCTAAGACTGGCAGGGAGAGGAGTAGTAGGATTGCTGTGATTAGGACAGATCAGACAAATAACGGGGTTTGATACTGGGATATGGCGGGGGGCTTCATGTTGATAATGGTGGTAATGAAGTTGATAGCCCCCAGGATAGAGGAAACTCCTGCTAGGTGGAGGGAGAAAATAACTAAGTCTACGGAGGCCCCTGGGTGAGAGAGGTTTCCTGCTAAGGGGGGGTATACTGTTCAACCTGTTCCAGCGCCAGCCTCGATTATGGTTGATGCCATTAGCAGCAGGAAGGAGGGGGGAAGAAGTCAGAAGCTCATATTATTTAGACGGGGAAATGCTATGTCAGGAGCACCAATTATCAAGGGTACTAGTCAGTTCCCGAACCCCCCGATTATAATGGGTATAACTATGAAGAAAATTATAATAAATGCATGGGCTGTTACAATGACATTATAGATATGGTCACTGCCTAGTAAACTACCGGGTTGGCCTAATTCAGCTCGAATGAGAAGGCTTAGAGCTGTACCTATGATTCCAGCTCATGCACCGAATAGTAGGTATAGAGTTCCGATGTCTTTATGGTTTGTTGAAAAGAGTCAACGATTAATGAACATGGGTGGAGGAAGGGTAAAATGGCTGAGTAAGCATTAGGCTGTAAACCTGAAGACAGAGGTCTGATCCTCTTTTTGCCAGCCCCGAGGTGATTTTCATGTTAAATTGCAAGTTTAAAGGAGCAGTTTTAAGTTTCTGCCGGGGCTTCTCCCGCCTTTTTTTCTCGTGGCGGGAGAAGTGGATCAAAGCCAGTTGATTAGGGTGTTTAGCTGTTAACTAAATTTTTATGGGTTTGAGTCCCATTGGTCTAGTAGGGGCTTAGCTTAATTAAAGTGGTTGATTTGCGTTCAATTGATGCAGAGTAGGTTTTTGCAGTCCTTATATGTTTCAGAAATTAAGTGGTCTACTTACTAAGGGCTTTGAAGGCTCTTGGTCTTATTTAACCTAAATTTCTAGGGAATAGTTAGGATTAGGGGGGTGATTGGTAGTAGGAGAGTAGAAATGATGGTGAGTGTGGGGGTGAGGGGTGTGGGTTTTGTGTTTTCAAGTTGTCAGTTCATTTTTGTGTTGTTGGGGGTGGGAAATAGTGATACTGAGACGGTGTAGATTAGGCGTATGTAGAAGTACAGGTTAAGTAGGGTTATGGTGACTATGATGGAGGGGATGACAAAGTTGTTGTTTATTGCAAGTTCTTGAATAGTTATTCATTTAGGTAGGAAGCCGGTTAGTGGGGGTAAACCTCCTAGGGATATAAGGGTGAATATTGTTAGTGGTATGAGTTGGGGTGATTTGTTTCAGGTGAGGGATAGTGTAAGGGTTGTGGTATTTGAGTTCAGATTGAGGAATAGGAATATGGTGGTTGTTAGGGCGATGTATATGGTTAGGTAGAGGGTTGTAATGGTTGGGTTGTATGTTAGCGTTATTATTATTCAGCCTATGTGAGTGATTGAGGAGTATGCTATAATTTTGCGTAATTGTGTTTGGTTTAGGCCTCCTCAGCTGCCTACTATGATGGATAGGGTTGAGAGGGTTATGAGGGCACAGGTGTTGATTGATGGGTGAATTTGACATATAATTGAGATGGGGGCTAGTTTTTGTCATGTGAGGAGGAGTAGGCCAGGAATTAGTGGTGTTCCTTGGGTGACTTCTGGAATTCAGAAGTGGAATGGGGCTATTCCTAGTTTTATGGCAAGGGCAGTTGTTATTATTAACGATGGAAGTTGGTTGGCGGTATTTGTTATTATTCAGTGCCCCGATAGTAGGTTGTTGAGGGTAATTGCTATTATAAGAATTATGGATGCGGTGGATTGTATTAGGAAATACTTGGTGGCGGCTTCTGTGGAGCGGGGGTTTGTTTTTTTGATTAAAATTGGAATGAAGGCTAGTATGTTTATTTCCAGGCCTGCTCAGGCGAGAAATCAGTGTGAGCTCAATAGTGTAGTGAGTGTGCCTGTGATTATTGTGGTGTAGATGATGAGTTGGGCTAGGGGGTTAATTAGTACGGGAAGGGTGTGTGACCAACATTTTCGGGGTATGGGCCCGATAGCTTATTTAGCTGACCTTACTTTAGGATGGGGTGTGTTAGGTAGCACGGAGAAGTTTGGATTCTCAGGGGTAGGTTCAATGCCTGCAATCTTAGAAATAAGAGGGTTGGGGCCTCTATCATTTACTCTATCAAAGTAACTCTTTTGTCAGACATATTTCTAGGTTTGAGGGGGAATGCTGGAGATTGTAATGGGTGTTAGGATGTTTCATATGAGAAATGCTAGTGTGAGTGGAAGGAAGTTTTTTCATAGTAGATGTATGAGTTGGTCGTAGCGGAATCGGGGGTATGTTGCTCGAGTTCATAAGAATAGGGAGGTTAGGAGGAGCGTTTTGGTGGTAAAGCATGTTGTGAATAATTCTGGCGAGTGGGTGGGGTAGAATGTGCCTAGAAAGATTGTAGTTGTTAGGGCGTTCATTATAATAATGTTTATGTATTCGGCTATAAAGAATAGGGCGAATGGACCTGCGGCATACTCGATGTTAAAGCCTGATACTAGTTCTGATTCGCCTTCTATGAGGTCGAAGGGGGTTCGGTTTGTCTCTGCTAGTGTGGAGGTGAATCATATTATGGCTAGGGGTCATGATGGCAAGAGGAGTCAGATGTGCTCTTGTGTTGTAATGAGTATGTTAAGGTTAAATGAGCCGCTTGTTAGTAAGACTGATAGTAGGATAATAGCGAGGGTAACCTCATATGAAATTGTTTGAGCGACGGCTCGTAGGGCTCCAATTAGGGCGTAGTTTGAGTTTGATGCCCATCCTGATCATAGGATGGAGTGGACGGTTAGGCTGGATATGGCTAGGATGAACAGGAGTCCTAGGTTGAAATTGATTAGAGGGTTAGGTATGGGAAGGGGGGTTCATAGGAGGAGGGCAATGGAGAAGGCTAGGGCGGGTGCGATGGTGTAGAGAGTAGTGGTGGATGTTGAGGGTTTTAGAGGCTCTTTGGTGAAGAGTTTTATTGCATCAGCGAAGGGTTGTAGTAGTCCGTAAGGGCCTACAATGTTGGGTCCTTTGCGTAGTTGTATATAACCTAACAATTTTCGTTCAACAAGTGTAAGGAATGCTATGGCGGTTAGTGTAGATGCAACAAGGAGTATAAGGTTTGCTGTAGTCATAGTGTTAAGAAGAGGGGTTGAACCTCTGGTTTTAAAATTTTAAATTTTATGCAATTGCCGGGCTCTGCCATCTTAACAAACCCTGTTCTTGGGTGGGATTTGTAATGTTTTGTTAAATTAAGATTAGATCATTTATGGGGAGGGGGGCGCTATTGTGAAGTGGGCCCTATTTCTCTTGTCCTTTCGTACAGGGAGAAATGTTGAATAGATAGAAACCGACCTGGATTGCTCCGGTCTGAACTCAGATCACGTAGGACTTTAATCGTTGAACAAACGAACCCTTGATAGCTGCTGCACCATTAGGATGTCCTGATCCAACATCGAGGTCGTAAACTCTATTGTTGATATGGACTCTAGAATAGAATTGCGCTGTTATCCCTGGGGTAACTTGTTCCGTTGATCAAGTTATTGGGTCAATTGCAAGTATTGGTTTGCTTTGGCTTGTGTAGTCTTAGCATGGATTGTTCGGAGGTTTGACTGTGCTCCGAGGTCACCCCAACCAAAATTTTTAGTACAGGCATGGGGGTTTAAAGACCTGTGGGTTTGTGTGGTTTTTAGTTGTACTAGTAAATTGAAGCTCCGCAGGGTCTTCTCGTCTTATTAGTTCATGTCCGTCTCTTCACGGACAGGCCAATTTCACTGGTTGAAAGTAAGAGACAGTTAAACCCTCGTGATGCCATTCATGCGAGTCCCTAATTAGAGAACAAGTGATTATGCTACCTTTGCACGGTCAGGGTACCGCGGCCGTTAAACGTGTGTCACTGGGCAGGCGGTGCCTCTAATACTAGTAATGCTAGAGGTGATGTTTTTGGTAAACAGGCGGGGTTAGTTTTGCCGAGTTCCTTTTACTTTTTATAACCTTCCTTGAGGCATGCCTGTGTTGGATTAACAGTGGAAGTAATGTCAGCTTGTTTGTGTTTGTTGATATTGGACTGTTAAGTGTCGGTGAGGTTTTCGGTCTGACTTAGGCTTATGCGGTGGAGAAAATGTTCATGTTACTTATACTAACATTATTGCTTCTATGAAATGATAGATTGATCCAATGTGAGATGAGGAGTTCAGTTTTATGTTTGGTATTTTTTGGGTAGTTGATGTTGAGCTTGAACGCTTTCTTAATTGATGGCTGCTTTTGGGCCAACTATGGTGGTTATGCTTTTTACTCTCTATATAAGGTTTTTTCCTAGTGTCTAAAGAGCTGTCCCTCTTTAGACTAGCAATTGAGCTTACAAAAGGATTAAGAGGTTCTGTAGGTAAGCTCAAGGTTGAACTAAAATTCTATCTTGGATAACCAGCTATCATCAGGCTCGGTAGGCTTGTCACCTCTACCCATAAATCTTCCCACTATTTTGCTACATAGACGGGTGCGCTCTTTTAGCTGTTTTTGGGTAGCTCGTCTGATTTCGGGGGGTTTGGCTTTAGTTCTCTTTGCGAAACTATTTCTAGTTAATTCATTATGCAAAAGGTACAGAAGTTAGTTCTTGCTATTTTATGCTTGGGTGGTATTATTCTTTCCCTTACGGTACTGTGTCTATAGCGCCGAGTTAGAATTTCTATCACCTATACTTTATGTGGGTGAATGGTTTAGTGTATGGTTGTTTGGTATTAGTGTTAGTTATGTTTGGGGCTAGTGTTGGCTCAAGGTAGTCAAATTGTACTGAGATCTTCCGGGTGTAGGCCGGATGCTTTGCGTTAAGCTATACCTTGATTTATCCAAGTGCACCTTCCGGTACACTTACCGTGTTACGACTTATCCCCTCTATATAGGTATTAGGGTGTTTAGTTAATATAGTCCTTAAGTATATTTGAGGGGAGTGACGGGCGGTGTGTGCGTGCTTTATGGCCTTGTTCAATTAAGCACTCTATTCTTAATTTACTGCTAAATCCTCCTTGGACTCTTAGGTTTCATGAGAGTTATCGTGGGTTTTCTAGGATAGAAAATGTAGCCCATCTTTTTCCGTCTCATAGGCTACACCTTGACCTAACGTTTTTGCGAAAAGGGGTACTTGCGCTCACTTTGTGACCTTTATCAGGGTTTGCTGAAGATGGCGGTATATAGGCTGAGCAAGAGAGGGTGGGGTGGATCGGGGTTTATCGATTATGGGACAGGCTCCTCTAGGGGGGTGAAGCACCGCCAAGTCCTTTGAGTTTCAAGCGGTTGCTTGTAGTATTCTGGCGAGTAGTTTTGTTGGTTTAACTACTGAGGTTTAGGGCTAAGCATAGTGGGGTATCTAATCCCAGTTTGGGTCTTAGCTGTTGTGTATTCAGAGGTTTTAAAGCCACTTTCGTAGTTTATTTTATGTTAGCTAGGATTTTACAGTTTAGGTGGGGTTTAGCTTTAATTAGGCTGGGTCTAAAACACTCTCTACGCCGGTCTCTATTGGCTCGGGTTAATCGTGTGGCCGCGGTGGCTGGCACGAAATTGACCAACCCTTGGTGTAGCATAGCTTAGTTAAACTTTCGTTTATTACTAAAGGTTTGTCACTGCTGTTTCCCGTGGGGGTGTGGCTGAGCAAAGTGTTTTGAGCTGCATGTGCGTGCTTGATACTCACTCCTCTTAGTCATAGTGATTTGTAGGGCGTCTTCACTGGGGCGGGGAGGCTTGCATGTGTAATCTTGCTAAAGGTCAATAGAAAGGCCAGGACCAAACCTATTTGTCTATGGGATGTGTGAATCCATCTAGGCATTTTCAGTGTCTTGCTTTGGGGTAGGTTTAAGCTACGTAGACGAGAAGGTGGGTGTGAATGTAGGTGGCATCTTTGGGGTTGTGGGGGGGGGGGGTGGTTGGTAGGGTAAGCGAAGGTTAGTTGAGGGGTTAGTAGTTAGGGCATGCATACCTAAAAGATGGAAATACAAGCTTTGGCCGGGGGAGCAGGACTTTGTTTTCGGGGTTTGGCAAAGGGTGGTTGGTAGGGTAAGCGAAGGTTAGTTGAGGGGTTAGTAGTTAGGGCATGCATACCTAAAAGATGGAAATACAAGCTTTGGCCGGGGGAGCAGGACTTTGTTTTCGGGGTTTGGCAAAGGGTGGTTGGTAGGGTAAGCGAAGGTTAGTTGAGGGGTTAGTAGTTAGGGCATGCATACCTAAAAGATGGAAATACAAGCTTTGGCCGGGGGAGCAGGACTTTGTTTTCGGGGTTTGGCAAAGGGTGGTTATGTGAAGGTCAAGGGGGGGGGGGGGGGTTTGGTTAAGGTTTTTGAATTTTTTTGTAGTGTTGTGGGTTGGTTGTTGTATGTCTTACAAGCATGAATTAAATAACACATCGCTAGTAGTCATGCGGGGCTGGAATATTGAACGTAGGTGCGATTAATAATGGCATGGACTAGGAATCAAAGGCAGGCGCATTCAGGGCGGGATGTGGTGGGAGTCAGCATGTTGCGATGGTGTTGCGTGCAGACCAGAGATAAAAAATACCAAATGCATGGGAAGCTCCAGTGACTGGTTAATAGGGTGATAGACCCGTGATCCATCGAGATGTCTTATTTAAGAGGAACGTGTGGACGGTTTTAGTTGGCATGGCCCTGAGGTAAGAACCAGATGCCGGATACAGCTCATTCTTAGCTACCCCCACGGGTCGTGGGCCCGGAGCGAGGAGGGTAACACTGCTTGTGCGGGATATTGATTTCACGGAGGATGGTGAGTAAGAGAGTTCTAAGTGAGGGGGGTCATCCGTGGTGGGGAGGAAGGTTTGTAGTAGGTATGTACTATTGTACGACAAATAAGGTAATGTATTATGTACGGAGGACGGTCTTGCTGTCTGTGTTGGTGTGTTGTGGGTGGAGTGGGCGGGTTATGGTGTTTCGTGGTTGGGTTGTATGTGAGATCTCTGTTTGGTGGGTATGCTTTTTGGAGGCTGTGGGTGCGGATATGATAGTATGTGTTATGTACAGTTAAGCAGATATAGTACTATATATTATTCATGTTGGCTAGCAGTAATGCACGAATTACATAGCATATTTATGTAAAGGTGCTTGAGTTGTACTGTAGGGTTTGTACAATATAAAAGACAGAAAGTAGTTTAAGCTAGAATGCCAGTTTTGGGTGTTGGTGGTGAAGTCGAGTGCTTTCTTTCTGAGCTGTCCTAGGGGTTATGAGTCTCATCTCTAGTTTACAAGACTAGTGTATTAGTTTATACTACAAGGGCAAGTTCATTTGAGTAGGTTATTTTCGATTAGGGAGGTTAGTGGTATCAGGATTAGAACTGTGGTGAAGTATATTGTGGATGCTAGTTGACCAATAAAAATGAAGGGTTGGCTTACTGGCTGACTTCCGATCCAGGTGAGGGTTAATAGGGTTGTAATTAGGAATCAGAACAGGAATTGGCTAAGTGGGCGGAATATTATGCTTTGTTGTTTGGAATTATGAAGTGTGGGGATAATAGATAGGATGAGGATTGAAAGGAAGAGTGCTAGTACGCCCCCTAGTTTATTAGGAACAGATCGTAGAATTGCGTATGCAAATAGGAAGTATCACTCTGGTTTGATGTGTGGAGGGGTATTTAGTGGGTCGGCTGGGATGTAGTTGTCTGGGTCGTTTAGGAGGTTGGGTGAGAGTAGTGTTAGTGTTGTTAGGATGAAGAGGAGGAGGACTAGGCCTAGGATATCCTTAATTGTGTAGTAGGGGTGGAAGGGGATTTTGTCTGAGTCTGATGAGATTCCGCAGGGGTTGTTTGATCCTGTTTCGTGTAGGAATAGCAGATGGACTATTGTAAGAGCGGTGATAATGAAAGGTAGAATAAAGTGTAGGGTGAAGAATCGTGAAAGGGTGGGGTTGCCAATGGAGTACCCACCTCAGATTCATTGGACGAGGTCGGTCCCGATGTATGGGATTGCTGATAATAGGTTTGTGATCACTGTTGCTCCTCAGAATGATATTTGGCCTCATGGAAGTACGTAGCCTATAAAGGCTGTTGCTATAGTCAAGAATAGAAGTATAATGCCAGTGTTCCAGGTTTTTAGGAGAAGGAATGAGCCATAGTAAAGACCTCGGCCTACGTGTAGAAAGAGGCAGATGAAAAATATGGAGGCGCCGTTGGCGTGGAGGTAGCGAATGATTCAGCCGTGGTTTACGTCTCGGGTGATGTGTGCGATTGAAGAGAAGGCAGAAGAGGTGTCTGGTGAGTAATGTATTGCTAAGAATAGGCCTGTGATGATCTGTAGAATTAGGCAGAATGCGAGGAGTGAGCCGAAGTTTCATCATATGGAAATGTTGGATGGGGTTGGCAGGTCAATGAGGGAGTGGTTAATTATTTTTATAATTGGGTTGGATTTACGTATTGGGGTCATTAGTGCTTTTGTAGTTGAAGTACAACGGTGGTTTTTCATATCATTGGTTATGGCTGTAGTCCATGCAAGAGCAATGACATATATTTTATTTGCGTTGAGTGTATTGTTGGTTATGGGATTTGTTGGATTTTCTTCTAAGCCCTCTCCTATTTATGGGGGGCTAGCATTGATTGTTAGTGGTGTGGTTGGTTGTATGGTAGTTTTAGGTTTTGGGGGGACTTATATAGGTCTGATGTTGTTTTTAATTTATTTGGGGGGTATAATAATTGTTTTTGGTTATACTACAGCGATAGCTATTGAGGAGTACCCTGAGACATGGGGTTCAGGGTTTGGGGTTTTAGGGGGTCTTTTGGTGGGTTTAATAATAGAAGTAGGGTTAGTTCTATGGGTTTCAAGTTCTGATGGGGTAGTGGTAGTTAGTTTTAATAGTATGGGGAGTTGGGTGATTTTTGAGGGAGAGGGGTCAGGGTTAGTTCGGGGGGATTCTATTGGTGCTGGTGCTTTGTACGATTATGGGCGTTGGTTAGTAGTGGTTGCTGGTTGGACATTATTTGTGGGTGTATATATTGTAATTGAGATCACTCGGGGTAATAGGTTATATTATTAGAAGTAGGGTTAGGGTGAGGGGGATGAGAAAGGAGAGGGAGTATAGCTTAATTATGCCTTTTTGGGTGGTGACAGTTTTGGAAGCGGTGGTATGTACATGTGCGATCATCTTGGGTATAGATTTTTCTAGTCATATTGAATCTAGTAGAAGAAGGGCTAGGTTTTGGCTTATGAGTAGGTTTTGATATGGGACTATGCGGTGAATTGTAGTGGGAAAATATCCTAGTATGTTGGAGAATTTAAATATTTGTGATGGGTTGTTTATTTTTAGTTTGTTGGTTATAGAGGTCAGGTCTAGGGTTATTAGGAAACCAAGGATAGTTGCATACAGGGCTGAGAGTTTTAAGTAGTGAGGTATTGTTGGTTGGGGAAGCGAAGTGGGGGGGATGTTGTTGGTGATAAGGAATCCAGTAATAATGCTGCCCATTGTGAGGCGTTTAATTGGGTTAAGTAGGGTGGGGTTATTTTCGTTAATGTTTATTAGGGTTGAAAAGCGAGGTGGCCCTGTTATGGTGAGGAGAATGATTCGAGTACTATAGGCGCTTGTTAGAGAGGTGGCGATGAAGGTGATAGATAGGGCTCAGGCGTTGGTATATGACGTGTTTGTGGCTTCGATAATGAGATCTTTGGAGTAGAAGCCTGTGAGGAATGGTATTCCTGTGAGTGCTAGGTTGCCGATGAGTAGGGAAGTTGAGGTGAGGGGTATTGTTTTGAATAGGCCTCCTATTTTTCGGATGTCTTGTTCGTTATTTAGGTTATGAATGATGGATCCGGAGCATATGAAAAGTAGGGCTTTGAAGAAGGCGTGAGTACAGATATGCAGGAATGCTAAATATGGTTGATTGATGCCGATGGTAACTATTATTAGGCCTAGTTGGCTTGAGGTGGAGAAGGCTACGATTTTTTTGATGTCGTTTTGTGTGAGGGCGCAGATGGCTATAAATATGGTGGTGATAGCTCCCAGACATAGTGTGAGGCTTTGAAGTAGTGTGTTGCTTTCTATTAAAGGGTGGAAGCGAATGAGTAAGTACACCCCGGCAACAACCATGGTACTAGAGTGTAGTAGGGCTGAGACTGGAGTTGGGCCTTCTATGGCGGAGGGTAGTCAAGGATGAAGGCCAAGTTGAGCTGATTTTCCTATTGCTGCTAGGAGAAGGCCTATTAGTGGGAGGGAGTTTGGGTTGGGGTTTAGAGTTAGTATTTGTTGTATGTCTCATGAGTTGTAGTGTAGGAGGAAATATGCTATAGCTAGGATGAGGCCAATATCGCCAATGCGATTGTACAGGATTGCTTGGATTGCTGCTGTGTTGGCGTCCGTTCGAGAATATCATCAGCCGATTAATAAGAAAGATATGATTCCTACGCCCTCCCAGCCGATGAAGAGTTGAAAAAGGTTGTTAGCGGTGGTCAAGATTAGTATTGTGATGAGGAAAATAAGGAGATATTTGAAGAATTGGTTGATGTTTGGGTCTGAGCTTATGTATCATAGTGAGAATTCTATAATAGACCAGGTGATGAATAGTGCGATTGGGGTGAATATTACGGAGAAGTAGTCTAGTTTAAAGCTTAGTGTTAGATCTAGTGTTTGAGTTATTATTCAGTGTCAGCTTCAAATGGTTGTTTCTTGGTTTAGGGAGATGTATAGGGTTGTTGGAATAAGGCTGGTAATGAAAGCATATATTATAGTTGTTTTTACATGGTTTGGGTATGATTGTTTTTTGTTGGGGTTGATAAAGGTGGCAATGATTGGGGGGGTTAGGGAGGCGAGGGTTGCTATTATAATGGAGGTGTGCATGGTTATTACTTTTATTTGGAGTTGCACCAATATTTTTGGTTCCTAAAACCAATGGATAGCTGTTATCCTTTAAAAGTTGAGAAAACCATAGTGTTAAGTATGGGGGCATGGGTTAGCAGTCCTTGCGAGTTTTCTCGGTAAATAAGAAGTGGTGAGCTTCTATGGTCAGATTCACAGTCTAGTGTTTTGGTTAAACTATATTTACAGGAGGTAAACCCTAGAATGATGTTGGGGTTAAGGGATAGAAGGATAATTGGGGTGAGGTGTATGAATATTAGTGTATTTTCTCGTGTGAAAGGGGGTTTTATGTTGATTATGTGGTGTGTGAGTTTTCCTCGTTGTATTGTAATGAATATGTGGAGAGAGTAGAGGGCTGTGATTAGTATGTTAAGTCCTGTTAGTATAATAGTGATGTGGGATCAAGAGAATGAGGCTGTAATCACGAAGAGTTCTCCGATTAGATTAATGGTGGGGGGTAAGGCTAGGTTGGTGAGGTTTGCTGTGAACCATCAGAAGGTTATTAGTGGAAGTAGTGTTTGAAGTCCTCGGGAGAGTATCATAATGCGGCTGTGAGTGCGTTCATAGTTTGAATTAGCTAGGCAGAATAATATAGAGGAAGTAAGTCCGTGGGCAATTATGAGGGTGATTGCGCCGGAAAAGCTTCAGGGGGTTTGAATGAGAGAGGCTATGATTACTAGGGATATATGGCTTACAGAAGAGTATGCGATGAGTGATTTTAGGTCTGTTTGTCGTAGACAGATTGAGCTTGTTATAATTATGCCTCATAGGGCTAGCATGAGGAAGGGGTAGGCTATGTACTCTGTTAGAGGGTTGAGAATAGAGGTGAGTCGTATTATGCCATAGCCGCCTAGTTTTAGGAGTACTGCGGCGAGGACTATTGAGCCTGCGATAGGAGCTTCAACATGGGCTTTGGGGAGTCACAGGTGTAAGCCATATAAGGGTATTTTTGTTATGAAAGCCATTATGCATGCCAGTCAGATGAGGTTGTGTGATCAAGTGGTTGTTAGTTTTTGGTCTGTGAGTGTTAGTAGTATGATATTTAATGAGCCTGTGTTATTGTAGGTGTAGGTTAATATGATGAGCAGGGGTAGAGAGCCAGTTAGTGTATAGAATAGAAAGTATGTGCTTGCGTTGAGGCGTTCTGCTTGGGTACCTCATTTAGTGATGATGATTAGGGTGGGAATAAGGGTGGTTTCAAATAAGATATAGAATAAGATCAATTCTGTGGCTATGAATGTTAGAATTAGGGTGATTTGAAGGAAAATTATTGTGGATAGGTAGAGTTTTTTTTGTGAGGGGGGCTGATTGCATAGGTGGTATTGGCTAGCTATCATCATGAGAGGTAGGAGTCAAGCGGTTAGTGTTAAAAGAGGTGTTGTTAGTGGGTCGGAGGATAGGTAGGTTGAGTGATTAAGGAGGTTGTTATTGGTTTGATTAAAAAATAACAAGGGAATAAGGCTAATGATTAGGCTATGTGTAGTTAAGTTAATTCAGATTATGTTGTTTGTAGAGAATCATGTTATTGGTAGTAATATAGTTGTTGGAACAATTATTTTTAACATTGAAGCAGGTTTAAGTTGTGAATGTAATCTAGACCATATGTATTGGAGATTGAGACTAGTAGGGCAAGGCCTACTGCTGTTTCGCAAGCAGCAAATACTAGTAGGATGATCGGTATGATATTGGTTAGGGGGGAGTGTGCATTTGAGGCTATGAGAGCGATTATGATGAAGAGTGATATTATTATTCCTTCTAGGCAGAGGAGGGAGGCTATCAGGTGTGAGCGATAGACCAGCATTCCCAGGAGTGAGATGGCGAATGCTAGTGTAATATTCATGAAGATAGGTGACATTTGGTTAGTATGATAATCATAATTTAATGAGTCGAAATCATTTGTTTTGTTTAAACTACTTACCAATTCGGCTCAATCTAGTCCTTTTTGGGATCATTCGTAGGCTAGACTGAGGGTTAGGATGGTGATGAGTGTGATGGATGATTTAATTATTATTGGGAGGTTTGTTGTTTGGAGAGCCCATGGTAGGGACAATAGTAGGGCGATTTCTAAGTCGAATAGTAGGAAGGTAATGGCAACTAGGAAGAATTTTATTGAAAATGGGATGCGAGCGGGGTTTAGTGGGTCAAAGCCACACTCATAAGGGTTTGTTTTTTCTGCATAGGAGTTAAGTTGGGGTAATCAGAATATGGCAGTTATTAGTAGTGAGGTTAAAAGGGTGTTGATTGTTAGGGCTAGTACTAGGTTGATTACTCCTTTTTGAACATTGTCAAAGCTAATTGATTGGAAGTCAATTGTACTGGTCATACTAAAAGAGTAGGATCCTCATCAGTAAATAGAGATATAAAGGAGTAATCATACGACGTCTACGAAGTGTCAATATCAAGTGGCAGCCTCAAAGCCGAAGTGGTGATTTGGTGTGAAGTGGAATAATAGTTGGCGAATGAGGCAGATAAGGAGGAAAGTGGATCCAATGATGACGTGGAGTCCATGGAATCCCGTAGCGATAAAGAATGTTGAGCCATAGATGCCGTCGGAGATGGTGAAGGGTGCTTCAAAGTACTCTGAGATCTGTAGTAGGGTGAAGTAGATGCCTAGTAGAATTGTAATGAGTAGGGCTTGGGTTGTTTGTTTTCGATTGTTGTTTATAAGGCTGTGGTGAGCTCAGGTAATTGTGACTCCTGATGCTAATAATACGGAGGTGTTTAGAAGGGGTACTTCTAAGGGATCTAATGGGGTAATACCTGTTGGTGGTCAGTGGCCTCCTAAATAGGGGGTTGGGGCTAGGCTTGAGTGGTAGAATGCTCAGAAGAACCCGGTAAAGAAGAAGATTTCCGAGATAATGAATAGGACTATGCCATAGCGAAGGTTTTTTTGAACGGGTGTCGTGTGATGTCCTTGATAGGTGCTTTCTCGTACGACATCGCGTCATCATTGGTGAAGGGTTAGTGTTATGGTTAGTAGGCCTAGTGTCAATAGAGTGGTAGAATAGAAGTGGAATCACATGACTAAGCCGGATGTTATTAGGAGGGTTGACAGAGCTCCTGTTAGTGGTCAAGGGCTGGGTTTGACTATGTGATAAGCATGGAATTGGTGGGTCATTAGGTGTTGTTGTGTAAATAGAGGCTAACTAGAAGTGTGAAAACATAGGCTTGGATTAAAGCAACTGCGATCTCTAGGATGGTGAGTAGTATTAGAAGTGTAAAGGTTAGTAAAGCAGCGGGGGGGCTGATACTTAGTAGTGTTAGTGCAGTGTTTCCGATTAGGTGTATTAGCAGGTGGCCGGCCGTGATGTTGGCAGTTAAGCGTACAGCTAGGGCCACTGGTTGAATAATCAGCTAATGGTTTCGATTATTACTAGTATGGGAATGAGTAATGTTGGTGTGCCTTGTGGTAGGAGGTGAGCTAGGGAGTTTTTGGTTTTAAAGCGAAGGCCTGTGATTGCTGTGCCGGCTCATAAGGGGATTGCTATAGCGAGGTTTATAGATAGTTGGGTGGTAGGTGTAAATGAGTGGGGTAGAAGTCCTAGGAGATTAGTTGTGGTGATAAAGGTGATTAGAGACATTAGTATTAGGGACCAGGTTCGCCCCTTAGCATTGTGGGTTATTATTATTTGCTTTAGAGCGAGTAGTACTAGGTTACGTTGAATAGTGGTTAGTCGGTTGTTAATGAGGTGTTTGGAAGTTGGAATTAGTAGTACGGGGAATATGATGATGGGGATTGTAGCAGGTTGGTTTAGGATTATTGGAGTTGCGAATAAGGTAAATAAATTTTCGTTCATTTTAGTTGTCAGTGGTTATTGGGGGTTTGCTTGTCAGAGTTTTTTTGTTGGGGGGATTGATAGTAACATATGTCTAGCAGTTTTAGTTGTGTAATAAGATATAGTGTAGGGAGTATTGTTGTAATAGTGATAAATCATGTGGATGTGTCTAATTGAGGCATTTCGCTGCAGAGGGTATGCCCCTCAATTTTTAACTTAAAAGGTTAACGCTAGAATAGCTGTGCAGTGCATTTGTATAGTGGAAAGGGAGTGGGGTATTTATAGGGTAAACACAGGTCCTATTTCAAAGATTTTTAATGGGATTAGTTCTGCGACGATAGGTATGAAGCTGTGGTTAGCTCCACAGATTTCTGAGCATTGTCCATAATAGACGCCTGGTCGTGTGGCGGTAAATGTGGTTTGATTTAAGCGTCCGGGTACTGCATCTGTTTTTAAACCTAGTGTGGGAATAGTTCATGAGTGTAGGACATCTTGAGATGTGATTATTATACGGACGGGGGCTTCAATTGGGAGAACCACTCGGTTGTCAACTTCTAGAAGTCGAAGGTCTCCTGGGTTTAAGAATAATGGAGGCAGTATGTAAGAATTAAAGATGAGGCCTCCGTAGTCTGTGTATTCGTAGGTTCAGTATCATTGATGTCCAATTGATTTAATAGTAAAGGAGGGGTTGTTGATTTCGTCTGTCAGGTACAGAATGCGTAGAGATGGTAGGGCAATCAGGATTAGAATGATTGCGGGTAAGATGGTTCAAGTGGTCTCTATCTCCTGGGCGTCTGTAATGTTGGTATTGGTTAGTTTTGTTGTGAGTGTTGAGGATAGGGCGTATAGGACTAAAAAGCTAATTAAAGAGATAGTTATAAATGCATAGTCGTGGAAGGTGATTAGCTCTTCTATGACAGGGGATGTAGCATCTTGTAGACCTAGTTGAACTGGGTGGGCCATGTAAGATATATAGGGTTATAGCCTATAATTTGGTTTCGACAAAGCCATGAAATAGTTTTTCTAATATCTCATTGAAAAAGTTATAGGGGTTATAGGATTGGCTTGAAACCGGTTTTAGGGGGTTCGATTCCCCCCTTTTTCGCTCAATTTAATGTAGGTTGGTTCTTCAAATGTGTGGTAAGGCGGGGGACAGCCATTTAATCATTCGAGGTTGGTGGGGGATTGTTCGGCCATTGATACTTTGCGTTTTGAGGCGAAGGCCTCTCAGATCATGTAGATTATTAGGATTACTGCTACTAGTGAAATAAAAGAGCCAATGGACGATAGAATATTTCATGTGGTATAAGCATCGGGGTAGTCAGAATAGCGTCGGGGTATTCCGGATAGGCCAAGGAAGTGTTGTGGAAAAAAGGTTAAATTTACGCCTGTGAATATAATAATAAAGTGGGCTTTGGCATAGGTTTGGTCTAATGTGTAGCCTGAAAATAAAGGGAATCAGTGGACAAAGCCCCCTATAATGGCAAAAACAGCTCCTATTGACAAAACATAGTGGAAATGGGCGACAACATAGTATGTATCGTGTAGTACAATATCTAGGGATGAGTTTGCTAAGATAATACCGGTGAGACCCCCTATGGTGAATAGAAAAATAAAGCCTAGGGCTCAAAGTATTGCGGCAGATCATTTGATATTGCCTCCATGAAGTGTAGCAAGTCAGCTGAAAACTTTAACTCCAGTAGGAATTGCAATGATTATAGTAGCAGAGGTAAAGTAGGCCCGTGTGTCCACATCTATACCCACTGTAAATATATGATGGGCTCATACAATAAATCCTAGGAACCCGATTGACATTATAGCCCAGGTTATACCTATATATCCAAATGGCTCTTTCTTCCCGGGTAGTAAGTTACGATGTGGGAGATTATTCCGAACCCGGGGAGAATGAGGATGTAGACTTCAGGGTGACCAAAGAATCAAAATAGGTGTTGGTATAGGATAGGGTCTCCCCCTCCAGTAGGATCAAAGAAGGTAGTGTTGAGGTTGCGGTCTGTTAATAGTATAGTAATGCCGGCAGCTAAGACTGGCAGGGAGAGGAGTAGTAGGATTGCTGTGATTAGGACAGATCAGACAAATAACGGGGTTTGATACTGGGATATGGCGGGGGGCTTCATGTTGATAATGGTGGTAATGAAGTTGATAGCCCCCAGGATAGAGGAAACTCCTGCTAGGTGGAGGGAGAAAATAACTAAGTCTACGGAGGCCCCTGGGTGAGAGAGGTTTCCTGCTAAGGGGGGGTATACTGTTCAACCTGTTCCAGCGCCAGCCTCGATTATGGTTGATGCCATTAGCAGCAGGAAGGAGGGGGGAAGAAGTCAGAAGCTCATATTATTTAGACGGGGAAATGCTATGTCAGGAGCACCAATTATCAAGGGTACTAGTCAGTTCCCGAACCCCCCGATTATAATGGGTATAACTATGAAGAAAATTATAATAAATGCATGGGCTGTTACAATGACATTATAGATATGGTCACTGCCTAGTAAACTACCGGGTTGGCCTAATTCAGCTCGAATGAGAAGGCTTAGAGCTGTACCTATGATTCCAGCTCATGCACCGAATAGTAGGTATAGAGTTCCGATGTCTTTATGGTTTGTTGAAAAGAGTCAACGATTAATGAACATGGGTGGAGGAAGGGTAAAATGGCTGAGTAAGCATTAGGCTGTAAACCTGAAGACAGAGGTCTGATCCTCTTTTTGCCAGCCCCGAGGTGATTTTCATGTTAAATTGCAAGTTTAAAGGAGCAGTTTTAAGTTTCTGCCGGGGCTTCTCCCGCCTTTTTTTCTCGTGGCGGGAGAAGTGGATCAAAGCCAGTTGATTAGGGTGTTTAGCTGTTAACTAAATTTTTATGGGTTTGAGTCCCATTGGTCTAGTAGGGGCTTAGCTTAATTAAAGTGGTTGATTTGCGTTCAATTGATGCAGAGTAGGTTTTTGCAGTCCTTATATGTTTCAGAAATTAAGTGGTCTACTTACTAAGGGCTTTGAAGGCTCTTGGTCTTATTTAACCTAAATTTCTAGGGAATAGTTAGGATTAGGGGGGTGATTGGTAGTAGGAGAGTAGAAATGATGGTGAGTGTGGGGGTGAGGGGTGTGGGTTTTGTGTTTTCAAGTTGTCAGTTCATTTTTGTGTTGTTGGGGGTGGGAAATAGTGATACTGAGACGGTGTAGATTAGGCGTATGTAGAAGTACAGGTTAAGTAGGGTTATGGTGACTATGATGGAGGGGATGACAAAGTTGTTGTTTATTGCAAGTTCTTGAATAGTTATTCATTTAGGTAGGAAGCCGGTTAGTGGGGGTAAACCTCCTAGGGATATAAGGGTGAATATTGTTAGTGGTATGAGTTGGGGTGATTTGTTTCAGGTGAGGGATAGTGTAAGGGTTGTGGTATTTGAGTTCAGATTGAGGAATAGGAATATGGTGGTTGTTAGGGCGATGTATATGGTTAGGTAGAGGGTTGTAATGGTTGGGTTGTATGTTAGCGTTATTATTATTCAGCCTATGTGAGTGATTGAGGAGTATGCTATAATTTTGCGTAATTGTGTTTGGTTTAGGCCTCCTCAGCTGCCTACTATGATGGATAGGGTTGAGAGGGTTATGAGGGCACAGGTGTTGATTGATGGGTGAATTTGACATATAATTGAGATGGGGGCTAGTTTTTGTCATGTGAGGAGGAGTAGGCCAGGAATTAGTGGTGTTCCTTGGGTGACTTCTGGAATTCAGAAGTGGAATGGGGCTATTCCTAGTTTTATGGCAAGGGCAGTTGTTATTATTAACGATGGAAGTTGGTTGGCGGTATTTGTTATTATTCAGTGCCCCGATAGTAGGTTGTTGAGGGTAATTGCTATTATAAGAATTATGGATGCGGTGGATTGTATTAGGAAATACTTGGTGGCGGCTTCTGTGGAGCGGGGGTTTGTTTTTTTGATTAAAATTGGAATGAAGGCTAGTATGTTTATTTCCAGGCCTGCTCAGGCGAGAAATCAGTGTGAGCTCAATAGTGTAGTGAGTGTGCCTGTGATTATTGTGGTGTAGATGATGAGTTGGGCTAGGGGGTTAATTAGTACGGGAAGGGTGTGACCAACATTTTCGGGGTATGGGCCCGATAGCTTATTTAGCTGACCTTACTTTAGGATGGGGTGTGTTAGGTAGCACGGAGAAGTTTGGATTCTCAGGGGTAGGTTCAATGCCTGCAATCTTAGAAATAAGAGGGTTGGGGCCTCTATCATTTACTCTATCAAAGTAACTCTTTTGTCAGACATATTTCTAGGTTTGAGGGGGAATGCTGGAGATTGTAATGGGTGTTAGGATGTTTCATATGAGAAATGCTAGTGTGAGTGGAAGGAAGTTTTTTCATAGTAGATGTATGAGTTGGTCGTAGCGGAATCGGGGGTATGTTGCTCGAGTTCATAAGAATAGGGAGGTTAGGAGGAGCGTTTTGGTGGTAAAGCATGTTGTGAATAATTCTGGCGAGTGGGTGGGGTAGAATGTGCCTAGAAAGATTGTAGTTGTTAGGGCGTTCATTATAATAATGTTTATGTATTCGGCTATAAAGAATAGGGCGAATGGACCTGCGGCATACTCGATGTTAAAGCCTGATACTAGTTCTGATTCGCCTTCTATGAGGTCGAAGGGGGTTCGGTTTGTCTCTGCTAGTGTGGAGGTGAATCATATTATGGCTAGGGGTCATGATGGCAAGAGGAGTCAGATGTGCTCTTGTGTTGTAATGAGTATGTTAAGGTTAAATGAGCCGCTTGTTAGTAAGACTGATAGTAGGATAATAGCGAGGGTAACCTCATATGAAATTGTTTGAGCGACGGCTCGTAGGGCTCCAATTAGGGCGTAGTTTGAGTTTGATGCCCATCCTGATCATAGGATGGAGTGGACGGTTAGGCTGGATATGGCTAGGATGAACAGGAGTCCTAGGTTGAAATTGATTAGAGGGTTAGGTATGGGAAGGGGGGTTCATAGGAGGAGGGCAATGGAGAAGGCTAGGGCGGGTGCGATGGTGTAGAGAGTAGTGGTGGATGTTGAGGGTTTTAGAGGCTCTTTGGTGAAGAGTTTTATTGCATCAGCGAAGGGTTGTAGTAGTCCGTAAGGGCCTACAATGTTGGGTCCTTTGCGTAGTTGTATATAACCTAACAATTTTCGTTCAACAAGTGTAAGGAATGCTATGGCGGTTAGTGTAGATGCAACAAGGAGTATAAGGTTTGCTGTAGTCATAGTGTTAAGAAGAGGGGTTGAACCTCTGGTTTTAAAATTTTAAATTTTATGCAATTGCCGGGCTCTGCCATCTTAACAAACCCTGTTCTTGGGTGGGATTTGTAATGTTTTGTTAAATTAAGATTAGATCATTTATGGGGAGGGGGCGCTATTGTGAAGTGGGCCCTATTTCTCTTGTCCTTTCGTACAGGGAGAAATGTTGAATAGATAGAAACCGACCTGGATTGCTCCGGTCTGAACTCAGATCACGTAGGACTTTAATCGTTGAACAAACGAACCCTTGATAGCTGCTGCACCATTAGGATGTCCTGATCCAACATCGAGGTCGTAAACTCTATTGTTGATATGGACTCTAGAATAGAATTGCGCTGTTATCCCTGGGGTAACTTGTTCCGTTGATCAAGTTATTGGGTCAATTGCAAGTATTGGTTTGCTTTGGCTTGTGTAGTCTTAGCATGGATTGTTCGGAGGTTTGACTGTGCTCCGAGGTCACCCCAACCAAAATTTTTAGTACAGGCATGGGGGTTTAAAGACCTGTGGGTTTGTGTGGTTTTTAGTTGTACTAGTAAATTGAAGCTCCGCAGGGTCTTCTCGTCTTATTAGTTCATGTCCGTCTCTTCACGGACAGGCCAATTTCACTGGTTGAAAGTAAGAGACAGTTAAACCCTCGTGATGCCATTCATGCGAGTCCCTAATTAGAGAACAAGTGATTATGCTACCTTTGCACGGTCAGGGTACCGCGGCCGTTAAACGTGTGTCACTGGGCAGGCGGTGCCTCTAATACTAGTAATGCTAGAGGTGATGTTTTTGGTAAACAGGCGGGGTTAGTTTTGCCGAGTTCCTTTTACTTTTTATAACCTTCCTTGAGGCATGCCTGTGTTGGATTAACAGTGGAAGTAATGTCAGCTTGTTTGTGTTTGTTGATATTGGACTGTTAAGTGTCGGTGAGGTTTTCGGTCTGACTTAGGCTTATGCGGTGGAGAAAATGTTCATGTTACTTATACTAACATTATTGCTTCTATGAAATGATAGATTGATCCAATGTGAGATGAGGAGTTCAGTTTTATGTTTGGTATTTTTTGGGTAGTTGATGTTGAGCTTGAACGCTTTCTTAATTGATGGCTGCTTTTGGGCCAACTATGGTGGTTATGCTTTTTACTCTCTATATAAGGTTTTTTCCTAGTGTCTAAAGAGCTGTCCCTCTTTAGACTAGCAATTGAGCTTACAAAAGGATTAAGAGGTTCTGTAGGTAAGCTCAAGGTTGAACTAAAATTCTATCTTGGATAACCAGCTATCATCAGGCTCGGTAGGCTTGTCACCTCTACCCATAAATCTTCCCACTATTTTGCTACATAGACGGGTGCGCTCTTTTAGCTGTTTTTGGGTAGCTCGTCTGATTTCGGGGGGTTTGGCTTTAGTTCTCTTTGCGAAACTATTTCTAGTTAATTCATTATGCAAAAGGTACAGAAGTTAGTTCTTGCTATTTTATGCTTGGGTGGTATTATTCTTTCCCTTACGGTACTGTGTCTATAGCGCCGAGTTAGAATTTCTATCACCTATACTTTATGTGGGTGAATGGTTTAGTGTATGGTTGTTTGGTATTAGTGTTAGTTATGTTTGGGGCTAGTGTTGGCTCAAGGTAGTCAAATTGTACTGAGATCTTCCGGGTGTAGGCCGGATGCTTTGCGTTAAGCTATACCTTGATTTATCCAAGTGCACCTTCCGGTACACTTACCGTGTTACGACTTATCCCCTCTATATAGGTATTAGGGTGTTTAGTTAATATAGTCCTTAAGTATATTTGAGGGGAGTGACGGGCGGTGTGTGCGTGCTTTATGGCCTTGTTCAATTAAGCACTCTATTCTTAATTTACTGCTAAATCCTCCTTGGACTCTTAGGTTTCATGAGAGTTATCGTGGGTTTTCTAGGATAGAAAATGTAGCCCATCTTTTTCCGTCTCATAGGCTACACCTTGACCTAACGTTTTTGCGAAAAGGGGTACTTGCGCTCACTTTGTGACCTTTATCAGGGTTTGCTGAAGATGGCGGTATATAGGCTGAGCAAGAGAGGGTGGGGTGGATCGGGGTTTATCGATTATGGGACAGGCTCCTCTAGGGGGGTGAAGCACCGCCAAGTCCTTTGAGTTTCAAGCGGTTGCTTGTAGTATTCTGGCGAGTAGTTTTGTTGGTTTAACTACTGAGGTTTAGGGCTAAGCATAGTGGGGTATCTAATCCCAGTTTGGGTCTTAGCTGTTGTGTATTCAGAGGTTTTAAAGCCACTTTCGTAGTTTATTTTATGTTAGCTAGGATTTTACAGTTTAGGTGGGGTTTAGCTTTAATTAGGCTGGGTCTAAAACACTCTCTACGCCGGTCTCTATTGGCTCGGGTTAATCGTGTGGCCGCGGTGGCTGGCACGAAATTGACCAACCCTTGGTGTAGCATAGCTTAGTTAAACTTTCGTTTATTACTAAAGGTTTGTCACTGCTGTTTCCCGTGGGGGTGTGGCTGAGCAAAGTGTTTTGAGCTGCATGTGCGTGCTTGATACTCACTCCTCTTAGTCATAGTGATTTGTAGGGCGTCTTCACTGGGGCGGGGAGGCTTGCATGTGTAATCTTGCTAAAGGTCAATAGAAAGGCCAGGACCAAACC
>NW_027326772.1:0-31495 GCF_047675955.1 Chlorocebus sabaeus | reverse complement strand
AAGGCTTCTTGAAGGGAAAGATGTAACTCTGTGAGATGAATTAACAGAACACAGAGCAGTTTCTCAGAAAGCTTCTTTCCAGTTTTGAACGGAAGATATTTCCTTTTTCACCATAGCCCTCTATGGGCTTCCAAATATCCCTTTGCCAATTCCACAAGAACAGCCTTAGCGAAAGGCTTCTTGAAGGGAAAGATGTAACTCTGTGAGATGAATTAACAGAACACAGAGCAGTTTCTCAGAAAGCTTCTTTCCAGTTTGGAACGGAAGATATTTCCTTTTTCACCGTAGCCCTCTATGGGCTTCCAAATATCCCTTTGCCAATTCCACAAGAACAGCCTTAGCGAAAGGCTTCTTGAAGGGAAAGATGTAACTCTGTGAGATGAATTAACAGAACACAGAGCAGTTTCTCAGAAAGCTTCTTTCCAGTTTTGAACGGAAGATATTTCCTTTTTCACCGTAGCCCTCTATGGGCTTCCAAATATCCCTTTGCCAATTCCACAAGAACAGCCTTAGCGAAAGGCTTCTTGAAGGGAAAGATGTAACTCTGTGAGATGAATTAACAGAACACAGAGCAGTTTCTCAGAAAGCTTCTTTCCAGTTTTAAACGGAAGATATTTCCTTTTTCACCGTAGCCCTCTATGGGCTTCCAAATATCCCTTTGCCAATTCCACAAGAACAGCCTTAGCGAAAGGCTTCTTGAAGGGAAAGATGTAACTCTGTGAGATGAATTAACAGAACACAGAGCAGTTTCTCAGAAAGCTTCTTTCCAGTTTTGAACGGAAGATATTTCCTTTTTCACCGTAGCCCTCTATGGGCTTCCAAATATCCCTTTGCCAATTCCACAAGAACAGCCTTAGCGAAAGGCTTCTTGAAGGGAAAGATGTAACTCTGTGAGATGAATTAACAGAACACAGAGCAGTTTCTCAGAAAGCTTCTTTCCAGTTTTGAACGGAAGATATTTCCTTTTTCACCATAGCCCTCTATGGGCTTCCAAATATCCCTTTGCCAATTCCACAAGAACAGCCTTAGCGAAAGGCTTCTTGAAGGGAAAGATGTAACTCTGTGAGATGAATTAACAGAACACAGAGCAGTTTCTCAGAAAGCTTCTTTCCAGTTTTGAACGGAAGATATTTCCTTTTTCACCATAGCCCTCTATGGGCTTCCAAATATCCCTTTGCCAACTCCACAAGAACAGCCTTAGCGAAAGGCTTCTTGAAGGGAAAGATGTAACTCTGTGAGATGAATTAACAGAACACAGAGCAGTTTCTCAGAAAGCTTCTTTCCAGTTTTGAACGGAAGATATTTCCTTTTTCACCATAGCCCTCTATGGGCTTCCAAATATCCCTTTGCCAATTCCACAAGAACAGCCTTAGCGAAAGGCTTCTTGAAGGGAAAGATGTAACTCTGTGAGATGAATTAACAGAACACAGAGCAGTTTCTCAGAAAGCTTCTTTCCAGTTTTGAACGGAAGATATTTCCTTTTTCACCATAGCCCTCTATGGGCTTCCAAATATCCCTTTGCCAATTCCACAAGAACAGCCTTAGCGAAAGGCTTCTTGAAGGGAAAGATGTAACTCTGTGAGATGAATTAACAGAACACAGAGCAGTTTCTCAGAAAGCTTCTTTCCAGTTTTGAACGGAAGATATTTCCTTTTTCACCATAGCCCTCTATGGGCTTCCAAATATCCCTTTGCCAATTCCACAAGAACAGCCTTAGCGAAAGGCTTCTTGAAGGGAAAGATGTAACTCTGTGAGATGAATTAACAGAACACAGAGCAGTTTCTCAGAAAGCTTCTTTCCAGTTTTGAACGGAAGATATTTCCTTTTTCACCATAGCCCTCTATGGGCTTCCAAATATCCCTTTGCCAATTCCACAAGAACAGCCTTAGCGAAAGGCTTCTTGAAGGGAAAGATGTAACTCTGTGAGATGAATTAACAGAACACAGAGCAGTTTCTCAGAAAGCTTCTTTCCAGTTTTGAACGGAAGATATTTCCTTTTTCACCATAGCCCTCTATGGGCTTCCAAATATCCCTTTGCCAATTCCACAAGAACAGCCTTAGCGAAAGGCTTCTTGAAGAGAAAGATGTAACTCTGTGAGATGAATTAACAGAACACAGAGCAGTTTCTCAGAAAGCTTCTTTCCAGTTTTGAACGGAAGATATTTCCTTTTTCACCGTAGCCCTCTATGGGCTTCCAAATATCCCTTTGCCAATTCCACAAGAACAGCCTTAGCGAAAGGCTTCTTGAAGGGAAAGATGTAACTCTGTGAGATGAATTAACAGAACACAGAGCAGTTTCTCAGAAAGCTTCTTTCCAGTTTGGAACGGAAGATATTTCCTTTTTCACCGTAGCCCTCTATGGGCTTCCAAATATCCCTTTGCCAATTCCACAAGAACAGCCTTAGCGAAAGGCTTCTTGAAGGGAAAGATGTAACTCTGTGAGATGAATTAACAGAACACAGAGCAGTTTCTCAGAAAGCTTCTTTCCAATTTTGAACGGAAGATATTTCCTTTTTCACCATAGCCCTCTATGGGCTTCCAAATATCCCTTTGCCAATTCCACAAGAACAGCCTTAGCGAAAGGCTTCTTGAAGGGAAAGATGTAACTCTGTGAGATGAATTAACAGAACACAGAGCAGTTTCTCAGAAAGCTTCTTTCCAGTTTTGAACGGAAGATATTTCCTTTTTCACCGTAGCCCTCTATGGGCTTCCAAATATCCCTTTGCCAATTCCACAAGAACAGCCTTAGCGAAAGGCTTCTTGAAGGGAAAGATGTAACTCTGTGAGATGAATTAACAGAACACAGAGCAGTTTCTCAGAAAGCTTCTTTCCAGTTTTGAACGGAAGATATTTCCTTTTTCACCATAGCCCTCTATGGGCTTCCAAATATCCCTTTGCCAATTCCACAAGAACAGCCTTAGCGAAAGGCTTCTTGAAGGGAAAGATGTAACTCTGTGAGATGAATTAACAGAACACAGAGCAGTTTCTCAGAAAGCTTCTTTCCAGTTTTGAACGGAAGATATTTCCTTTTTCACCATAGCCCTCTATGGGCTTCCAAATATCCCTTTGCCAACTCCACAAGAACAGCCTTAGCGAAAGGCTTCTTGAAGGGAAAGATGTAACTCTGTGAGATGAATTAACAGAACACAGAGCAGTTTCTCAGAAAGCTTCTTTCCAGTTTTGAACGGAAGATATTTCCTTTTTCACCATAGCCCTCTATGGGCTTCCAAATATCCCTTTGCCAATTCCACAAGAACAGCCTTAGCGAAAGGCTTCTTGAAGGGAAAGATGTAACTCTGTGAGATGAATTAACAGAACACAGAGCAGTTTCTCAGAAAGCTTCTTTCCAGTTTTGAACGGAAGATATTTCCTTTTTCTCCATAGCCCTCTATGGGCTTCCAAATATCCCTTTGCCAATTCCACAAGAACAGCCTTAGCGAAAGGCTTCTTGAAGGGAAAGATGTAACTCTGTGAGATGAATTAACAGAACACAGAGCAGTTTCTCAGAAAGCTTCTTTCCAGTTTTGAACGGAAGATATTTCCTTTTTCACCATAGCCCTCTATGGGCTTCCAAATATCCCTTTGCCAATTCCACAAGAACAGCCTTAGCGAAAGGCTTCTTGAAGGGAAAGATGTAACTCTGTGAGATGAATTAACAGAACACAGAGCAGTTTCTCAGAAAGCTTCTTTCCAGTTTTGAACGGAAGATATTTCCTTTTTCACCATAGCCCTCTATGGGCTTCCAAATATCCCTTTGCCAATTCCACAAGAACAGCCTTAGAGAAAGGCTTCTTGAAGGGAAAGATGTAACTCTGTGAGATGAATTAACAGAACACAGAGCAGTTTCTCAGAAAGCTTCTTTCCAGTTTTGAACGGAAGATATTTCCTTTTTCACCATAGCCCTCTATGGGCTTCCAAATATCCCTTTGCCAATTCCACAAGAACAGCCTTAGCGAAAGGCTTCTTGAAGGGAAAGATGTAACTCTGTGAGATGAATTAACAGAACACAGAGCAGTTTCACAGAAAGCTTCTTTCCAGTTTGGAACGGAAGATATTTCCTTTTTCACCGTAGCCCTCTATGGGCTTCCAAATATCCCTTTGCCAATTCCACAAGAACAGCCTTAGCGAAAGGCTTCTTGAAGGGAAAGATGTAGCTCTGTGAGATGAATTAACAGAACACAGAGCAGTTTCTCAGAAAGCTTCTTTCCAGTTTTGAACGGAAGATATTTCCTTTTTCACCATAGCCCTCTATGGGCTTCCAAATATCCCTTTGCCAATTCCACAAGAACAGCCTTAGCGAAAGGCTTCTTGAAGGGAAAGATGTAACTCTGTGAGATGAATTAACAGAACACAGAGCAGTTTCTCAGAAAGCTTCTTTCCAGTTTTGAACGGAAGATATTTCCTTTTTCACCATAGCCCTCTATGGGCTTCCAAATATCCCTTTGCCAACTCCACAAGAACAGCCTTAGCGAAAGGCTTCTTGAAGGGAAAGATGTAACTCTGTGAGATGAATTAACAGAACACAGAGCAGTTTCTCAGAAAGCTTCTTTCCAGTTTTGAACGGAAGATATTTCCTTTTTCACCATAGCCCTCTATGGGCTTCCAAATATCCCTTTGCCAATTCCACAAGAACAGCCTTAGCGAAAGGCTTCTTGAAGGGAAAGATGTAACTCTGTGAGATGAATTAACAGAACACAGAGCAGTTTCTCAGAAAGCTTCTTTCCAGTTTTGAACGGAAGATATTTCCTTTTTCACCGTAGCCCTCTATGGGCTTCCAAATATCCCTTTGCCAATTCCACAAGAACAGCCTTAGCGAAAGGCTTCTTGAAGGGAAAGATGTAACTCTGTGAGATGAATTAACAGAACACAGAGCAGTTTCTCAGAAAGCTTCTTTCCAGTTTGGAACGGAAGATATTTCCTTTTTCACCGTAGCCCTCTATGGGCTTCCAAATATCCCTTTGCCAATTCCACAAGAACAGCCTTAGCGAAAGGCTTCTTGAAGGGAAAGATGTAACTCTGTGAGATGAATTAACAGAACACAGAGCAGTTTCTCAGAAAGCTTCTTTCCAGTTTTGAACGGAAGATATTTCCTTTTTCACCATAGCCCTCTATGGGCTTCCAAATATCCCTTTGCCAACTCCACAAGAACAGCCTTAGCGAAAGGCTTCTTGAAGGGAAAGATGTAACTCTGTGAGATGAATTAACAGAACACAGAGCAGTTTCTCAGAAAGCTTCTTTCCAGTTTTGAACGGAAGATATTTCCTTTTTCACCATAGCCCTCTATGGGCTTCCAAATATCCCTTTGCCAATTCCACAAGAACAGCCTTAGCGAAAGGCTTCTTGAAGGGAAAGATGTAACTCTGTGAGATGAATTAACAGAACACAGAGCAGTTTCTCAGAAAGCTTCTTTCCAGTTTTGAACGGAAGATATTTCCTTTTTCACCATAGCCCTCTATGGGCTTCCAAATATCCCTTTGCCAATTCCACAAGAACAGCCTTAGCGAAAGGCTTCTTGAAGGGAAAGATGTAACTCTGTGAGATGAATTAACAGAACACAGAGCAGTTTCTCAGAAAGCTTCTTTCCAGTTTGGAACGGAAGATATTTCCTTTTTCACCATAGCCCTCTATGGGCTTCCAAATATCCCTTTGCCAATTCCACAAGAACAGCCTTAGCGAAAGGCTTCTTGAAGGGAAAGATGTAACTCTGTGAGATGAATTAACAGAACACAGAGCAGTTTCTCAGAAAGCTTCTTTCCAGTTTTGAACGGAAGATATTTCCTTTTTCACCATAGCCCTCTATGGGCTTCCAAATATCCCTTTGCCAATTCCACAAGAACAGCCTTAGCGAAAGGCTTCTTGAAGGGAAAGATGTAACTCTGTGAGATGAATTAACAGAACACAGAGCAGTTTCTCAGAAAGCTTCTTTCCAGTTTTGAACGGAAGATATTTCCTTTTTCACCATAGCCCTCTATGGGCTTCCAAATATCCCTTTGCCAATTCCACAAGAACAGCCTTAGCGAAAGGCTTCTTGAAGGGAAAGATGTAACTCTGTGAGATGAATTAACAGAACACAGAGCAGTTTCTCAGAAAGCTTCTTTCCAGTTTTGAACGGAAGATATTTCCTTTTTCACCATAGCCCTCTATGGGCTTCCAAATATCCCTTTGCCAATTCCACAAGAACAGCCTTAGCGAAAGGCTTCTTGAAGGGAAAGATGTAACTCTGTGAGATGAATTAACAGAACACAGAGCAGTTTCTCAGAAAGCTTCTTTCCAGTTTTGAACGGAAGGTATTTCCTTTTTCACCGTAGCCCTCTATGGGCTTCCAAATATCCCTTTGCCAATTCCACAAGAACAGCCTTAGCGAAAGGCTTCTTGAAGGGAAAGATGTAACTCTGTGAGATGAATTAACAGAACACAGAGCAGTTTCTCAGAAAGCTTCTTTCCAGTTTGGAACGGAAGATATTTCCTTTTTCACCGTAGCCCTCTATGGGCTTCCAAATATCCCTTTGCCAATTCCACAAGAACAGCCTTAGCGAAAGGCTTCTTGAAGGGAAAGATGTAACTCTGTGAGATGAATTAACAGAACACAGAGCAGTTTCTCAGAAAGCTTCTTTCCAGTTTGGAACGGAAGATATTTCCTTTTTCACCATAGCCCTCTATGGGCTTCCAAATATCCCTTTGCCAACTCCACAAGAACAGCCTTAGCGAAAGGCTTCTTGAAGGGAAAGATGTAACTCTGTGAGATGAATTAACAGAACACAGAGCAGTTTCTCAGAAAGCTTCTTTCCAGTTTTGAACGGAAGATATTTCCTTTTTCACCATAGCCCTCTATGGGCTTCCAAATATCCCTTTGCCAATTCCACAAGAACAGCCTTAGCGAAAGGCTTCTTGAAGGGAAAGATGTAACTCTGTGAGATGAATTAACAGAACACAGAGCAGTTTCTCAGAAAGCTTCTTTCCAGTTTTGAACGGAAGATATTTCCTTTTTCACCATAGCCCTCTATGGGCTTCCAAATATCCCTTTGCCAATTCCACAAGAACAGCCTTAGCGAAAGGCTTCTTGAAGGGAAAGATGTAACTCTGTGAGATGAATTAACAGAACACAGAGCAGTTTCTCAGAAAGCTTCTTTCCAGTTTGGAACGGAAGATATTTCCTTTTTCACCATAGCCCTCTATGGGCTTCCAAATATCCCTTTGCCAATTCCACAAGAACAGCCTTAGCGAAAGGCTTCTTGAAGGGAAAGATGTAACTCTGTGAGATGAATTAACAGAACACAGAGCAGTTTCTCAGAAAGCTTCTTTCCAGTTTGGAACGGAAGATATTTCCTTTTTCACCATAGCCCTCTATGGGCTTCCAAATATCCCTTTGCCAATTCCACAAGAACAGCCTTAGCGAAAGGCTTCTTGAAGGGAAAGATGTAACTCTGTGAGATGAATTAACAGAACACAGAGCAGTTTCTCAGAAAGCTTCTTTCCAGTTTTGAACGGAAGATATTTCCTTTTTCACCATAGCCCTCTATGGGCTTCCAAATATCCCTTTGCCAATTCCACAAGAACAGCCTTAGCGAAAGGCTTCTTGAAGGGAAAGATGTAACTCTGTGAGATGAATTAACAGAACACAGAGCAGTTTCTCAGAAAGCTTCTTTCCAGTTTTGAACGGAAGATATTTCCTTTTTCACCATAGCCCTCTATGGGCTTCCAAATATCCCTTTGCCAATTCCACAAGAACAGCCTTAGCGAAAGGCTTCTTGAAGGGAAAGATGTAACTCTGTGAGATGAATTAACAGAACACAGAGCAGTTTCTCAGAAAGCTTCTTTCCAGTTTTGAACGGAAGGTATTTCCTTTTTCACCGTAGCCCTCTATGGGCTTCCAAATATCCCTTTGCCAATTCCACAAGAACAGCCTTAGCGAAAGGCTTCTTGAAGGGAAAGATGTAACTCTGTGAGATGAATTAACAGAACACAGAGCAGTTTCTCAGAAAGCTTCTTTCCAGTTTTGAACGGAAGATATTTCCTTTTTCACCGTAGCCCTCTATGGGCTTCCAAATATCCCTTTGCCAATTCCACAAGAACAGCCTTAGCGAAAGGCTTCTTGAAGGGAAAGATGTAACTCTGTGAGATGAATTAACAGAACACAGAGCAGTTTCTCAGAAAGCTTCTTTCCAGTTTTGAACGGAAGATATTTCCTTTTTCACCATAGCCCTCTATGGGCTTCCAAATATCCCTTTGCCAATTCCACAAGAACAGCCTTAGCGAAAGGCTTCTTGAAGGGAAAGATGTAACTCTGTGAGATGAATTAACAGAACACAGAGCAGTTTCTCAGAAAGCTTCTTTCCAGTTTTGAACGGAAGATATTTCCTTTTTCACCATAGCCCTCTATGGGCTTCCAAATATCCCTTTGCCAACTCCACAAGAACAGCCTTAGCGAAAGGCTTCTTGAAGGGAAAGATGTAACTCTGTGAGATGAATTAACAGAACACAGAGCTGTTTCTCAGAAAGCTTCTTTCCAGTTTTGAACGGAAGATATTTCCTTTTTCACCATAGCCCTCTATGGGCTTCCAAATATCCCTTTGCCAATTCCACAAGAACAGCCTTAGCGAAAGGCTTCTTGAAGGGAAAGATGTAACTCTGTGAGATGAATTAACAGAACACAAAACAGTTTCTCAGAAAGCTTCTTTCCAGTTTTGAACGGAAGATATTTCCTTTTTCACCATAGCCCTCTATGGGCTTCCAAATATCCCTTTGCCAATTCCACAAGAACAGCCTTAGCGAAAGGCTTCTTGAAGGGAAAGATGTAACACTGTGAGATGAATTAACAGAACACAGAGCAGTTTCTCAGAAAGCTTCTTTCCAGTTTTGAACGGAAGATATTTCCTTTTTCACCATAGCCCTCTATGGGCTTCCAAATATCCCTTTGCCAATTCCACAAGAACAGCCTTAGCGAAAGGCTTCTTGAAGGGAAAGATGTAACTCTGTGAGATGAATTAACAGAACACAGAGCAGTTTCTCAGAAAGCTTCTTTCCAGTTTTGAACGGAAGATATTTCCTTTTTCACCATAGCCCTCTATGGGCTTCCAAATATCCCTTTGCCAATTCCACAAGAACAGCCTTAGCGAAAGGCTTCTTGAAGGGAAAGATGTAACTCTGTGAGATGAATTAACAGAACACAGAGCAGTTTCTCAGAAAGCTTCTTTCCAGTTTGGAACGGAAGATATTTCCTTTTTCACCATAGCCCTCTATGGGCTTCCAAATATCCCTTTGCCAACTCCACAAGAACAGCCTTAGCGAAAGGCTTCTTGAAGGGAAAGATGTAACTCTGTGAGATGAATTAACAGAACACAGAGCAGTTTCTCAGAAAGCTTCTTTCCAGTTTTGAACGGAAGATATTTCCTTTTTCACCATAGCCCTCTATGGGCTTCCAAATATCCCTTTGCCAATTCCACAAGAACAGCCTTAGCGAAAGGCTTCTTGAAGGGAAAGATGTAACTCTGTGAGATGAATTAACAGAACACAGAGCAGTTTCTCAGAAAGCTTCTTTCCAGTTTTGAACGGAAGATATTTCCTTTTTCACCATAGCCCTCTATGGGCTTCCAAATATCCCTTTGCCAATTCCACAAAACAGCCTTAGCGAAAGGCTTCTTGAAGGGAAAGATGTAACTCTGTGAGATGAATTAACAGAACACAGAGCAGTTTCTCAGAAAGCTTCTTTCCAGTTTGGAACGGAAGATATTTCCTTTTTCACCGTAGCCCTCTATGGGCTTCCAAATATCCCTTTGCCAATTCCACAAGAACAGCCTTAGCGAAAGGCTTCTTGAAGGGAAAGATGTAACTCTGTGAGATGAATTAACAGAACACAGAGCAGTTTCTCAGAAAGCTTCTTTCCAGTTTTGAACGGAAGATATTTCCTTTTTCACCATAGCCCTCTATGGGCTTCCAAATATCCCTTTTCCAATTCCACAAGAACAGCCTTAGCGAAAGGCTTCTTGAAGGGAAAGATGTAACTCTGTGAGATGAATTAACAGAACACAGAGCAGTTTCTCAGAAAGCTTCTTTCCAGTTTTGAACGGAAGATATTTCCTTTTTCACCATAGCCCTCTATGGGCTTCCAAATATCCCTTTGCCAATTCCACAAGAACAGCCTTAGCCAAAGGCTTCTTGAAGGGAAAGATGTAACTCTGTGAGATGAATTAACAGAACACAGAGCAGTTTCACAGAAATCTTCTTTCCAGTTTGGAACGGAAGATATTTCCTTTTTCACCGTAGCCCTCTATGGGCTTCCAAATATCCCTTTGCCAATTCCACAAGAACAGCCTTAGCGAAAGGCTTCTTGAAGGGAAAGATGTAGCTCTGTGAGATGAATTAACAGAACACAGAGCAGTTTCTCAGAAAGCTTCTTTCCAGTTTTGAACGGAAGATATTTCCTTTTTCACCATAGCCCTCTATGGGCTTCCAAATATCCCTTTGCCAATTCCACAAGAACAGCCTTAGCGAAAGGCTTCTTGAAGGGAAAGATGTAACTCTGTGAGATGAATTAACAGAACACAGAGCAGTTTCTCAGAAAGCTTCTTTCCAGTTTTGAACGGAAGATATTTCCTTTTTCACCATAGCCCTCTATGGGCTTCCAAATATCCCTTTGCCAATTCCACAAGAACAGCCTTAGCGAAAGGCTTCTTGAAGGGAAAGATGTAACTCTGTGAGATGAATTAACAGAACACAGAGCAGTTTCTCAGAAAGCTTCTTTCCAGTTTTGAACGGAAGATATTTCCTTTTTCACCATAGCCCTCTATGGGCTTCCAAATATCCCTTTGCCAATTCCACAAGAACAGCCTTAGCGAAAGGCTTCTTGAAGGGAAAGATGTAACTCTGTGAGATGAATTAACAGAACACAGAGCAGTTTCTCAGAAAGCTTCTTTCCAGTTTTGAATGGAAGATATTTCCTTTTTCACCATAGCCCTCTATGGGCTTCCAAATATCCCTTTGCCAATTCCACAAGAACAGCCTTAGCGAAAGGCTTCTTGAAGGGAAAGATGTAACTCTGTGAGATGAATTAACAGAACACAGAGCAGTTTCTCAGAAAGCTTCTTTCCAGTTTTGAACGGAAGATATTTCCTTTTTCACCATAGCCCTCTATGGGCTTCCAAATATCCCTTTGCCAATTCCACAAGAACAGCCTTAGCTAAAGGCTTCTTGAAGGGAAAGATGTAACTCTGTGAGATGAATTAACAGAACACAGAGCAGTATCTCAGAAAGCTTCTTTCCAGTTTTGAACGGAAGATATTTCCTTTTTCACCATAGCCCTCTATGGGCTTCCAAATATCCCTTTGCCAATTCCACAAGAACAGCCTTAGCGAAAGGCTTCTTGAAGGGAAAGATGTAACTCTGTGAGATGAATTAACAGAACACAGAGCAGTTTCTCAGAAAGCTTCTTTCCAGTTTTGAACGGAAGATATTTCCTTTTTCACCGTAGCCCTCTATGGGCTTCCAAATATCCCTTTGCCAATTCCACAAGAACAGCCTTAGCGAAAGGCTTCTTGAAGGGAAAGATGTAACTCTGTGAGATGAATTAACAGAACACAGAGCAGTTTCTCAGAAAGCTTCTTTCCAGTTTTGAACGGAAGATATTTCCTTTTTCACCGTAGCCCTCTATGGGCTTCCAAATATCCCTTTGCCAATTCCACAAGAACAGCCTTAGCGAAAGGCTTCTTGAAGGGAAAGATGTAACTCTGTGAGATGAATTAACAGAACACAGAGCAGTTTCTCAGAAAGCTTCTTTCCAGTTTTGAACGGAAGATATTTCCTTTTTCACCATAGCCCTCTATGGGCTTCCAAATATCCCTTTGCCAATTCCACAAGAACAGCCTTAGCGAAAGGCTTCTTGAAGGGAAAGATGTAACTCTGTGAGATGAATTAACAGAACACAGAGCAGTTTCTCAGAAAGCTTCTTTCCAGTTTTGAACGGAAGATATTTCCTTTTTCACCATAGCCCTCTATGGGCTTCCAAATATCCCTTTGCCAATTCCACAAGAACAGCCTTAGCGAAAGGCTTCTTGAAGGGAAAGATGTAACTCTGTGAGATGAATTAACAGAACACAGAGCAGTTTCTCAGAAAGCTTCTTTCCAGTTTTGAACGGAAGATATTTCCTTTTTCACCATAGCCCTCTATGGGCTTCCAAATATCCCTTTGCCAATTCCACAAGAACAGCCTTAGCGAAAGGCTTCTTGAAGGGAAAGATGTAACTCTGTGAGATGAATTAACAGAACACAGAGCAGTTTCTCAGAAAGCTTCTTTCCAGTTTTGAACGGAAGATATTTCCTTTTTCACCATAGCCCTCTATGGGCTTCCAAATATCCCTTTGCCAATTCCACAAGAACAGCCTTAGCGAAAGGCTTCTTGAAGGGAAAGATGTAACTCTGTGAGATGAATTAACAGAACACAGAGCAGTTTCTCAGAAAGCTTCTTTCCAGTTTTGAACGGAAGATATTTCCTTTTTCACCATAGCCCTCTATGGGCTTCCAAATATCCCTTTGCCAATTCCACAAGAACAGCCTTAGCGAAAGGCTTCTTGAAGGGAAAGATGTAACTCTGTGAGATGAATTAACAGAACACAGAGCAGTTTCTCAGAAAGCTTCTTTCCAGTTTTGAACGGAAGATATTTCCTTTTTCACCATAGCCCTCTATGGGCTTCCAAATATCCCTTTGCCAATTCCACAAGAACAGCCTTAGCGAAAGGCTTCTTGAAGGGAAAGATGTAACTCTGTGAGATGAATTAACAGAACACAGAGCAGTTTCTCAGAAAGCTTCTTTCCAGTTTTGAACGGAAGATATTTCCTTTTTCACCATAGCCCTCTATGGGCTTCCAAATATCCCTTTGCCAATTCCACAAGAACAGCCTTAGCTAAAGGCTTCTTGAAGGGAAAGATGTAACTCTGTGAGATGAATTAACAGAACACAGAGCAGTTTCTCAGAAAGCTTCTTTCCAGTTTTGAACGGAAGATATTTCCTTTTTCACCATAGCCCTCTATGGGCTTCCAAATATCCCTTTGCCAATCCCACAAGAACAGCCTTAGCGAAAGGCTTCTTGAAGGGAAAGATGTAACTCTGTGAGATGAATTAACAGAACACAGAGCAGTTTCTCAGAAAGCTTCTTTCCAGTTTTGAACGGAAGATATTTCCTTTTTCACCGTAGCCCTCTATGGGCTTCCAAATATCCCTTTGCCAATTCCACAAGAACAGCCTTAGCGAAAGGCTTCTTGAAGGGAAAGATGTAACTCTGTGAGATGAATTAACAGAACACAGAGCAGTTTCTCAGAAAGCTTCTTTCCAGTTTTGAACGGAAGATATTTCCTTTTTCACCGTAGCCCTCTATGGGCTTCCAAATATCCCTTTGCCAATTCCACAAGAACAGCCTTAGCGAAAGGCTTCTTGAAGGGAAAGATGTAACTCTGTGAGATGAATTAACAGAACACAGAGCAGTTTCTCAGAAAGCTTCTTTCCAGTTTTGAACGGAAGATATTTCCTTTTTCACCATAGCCCTCTATGGGCTTCCAAATATCCCTTTGCCAATTCCACAAGAACAGCCTTAGCGAAAGGCTTCTTGAAGGGAAAGATGTTACTCTGTGAGATGAATTAACAGAACACAGAGCAGTTTCTCAGAAAGCTTCTTTCCAGTTTTGAACGGAAGATATTTCCTTTTTCACCATAGCCCTCTATGGGCTTCCAAATATCCCTTTGCCAATTCCACAAGAACAGCCTTAGCGAAAGGCTTCTTGAAGGGAAAGATGTAACTCTGTGAGATGAATTAACAGAACACAGAGCAGTTTCTCAGAAAGCTTCTTTCCAGTTTTGAACGGAAGATATTTCCTTTTTCACCATAGCCCTCTATGGGCTTCCAAATATCCCTTTGCCAATTCCACAAGAACAGCCTTAGCGAAAGGCTTCTTGAAGGGAAAGATGTAACTCTGTGAGATGAATTAACAGAACACAGAACAGTTTCTCAGAAAGCTTCTTTCCAGTTTTGAACGGAAGATATTTCCTTTTTCACCATAGCCCTCTATGGGCTTCCAAATATCCCTTTGCCAATTCCACAAGAACAGCCTTAGCGAAAGGCTTCCTGAAGGGAAAGATGTAACTCTGTGAGATGAATTAACAGAACACAGAGCAGTTTCTCAGAAAGCTTCTTTCCAGTTTTGAACGGAAGATATTTCCTTTTTCACCATAGCCCTCTATGGGCTTCCAAATATCCCTTTGCCAATTCCACAAGAACAGCCTTAGCGAAAGGCTTCTTGAAGGGAAAGATGTAACTCTGTGAGATGAATTAACAGAACACAGAGCAGTTTCTCAGAAAGCTTCTTTCCAGTTTTGAACGGAAGATATTTCCTTTTTCACCATAGCCCTCTATGGGCTTCCAAATATCCCTTTGCCAATTCCACAAGAACAGCCTTAGCGAAAGGCTTCTTGAAGGGAAAGATGTAACTCTGTGAGATGAATTAACAGAACACAGGGCAGTTTCTCAGAAAGCTTCTTTCCAGTTTTGAACGGAAGATATTTCCTTTTTCACCATAGCCCTCTATGGGCTTCCAAATATCCCTTTGCCAATTCCACAAGAACAGCCTTAGCGAAAGGCTTCTTGAAGGGAAAGATGTAACTCTGTGAGATGAATTAACAGAACACAGAGCAGTTTCTCAGAAAGCTTCTTTCCAGTTTTGAACGGAAGATATTTCCTTTTTCACCATAGCCCTCTATGGGCTTCCAAATATCCCTTTGCCAATTCCACAAGAACAGCCTTAGCGAAAGGCTTCTTGAAGGGAAAGATGTAACTCTGTGAGCTGAATTAACAGAACACAGAGCAGTTTCTCAGAAAGCTTCTTTCCAGTTTTGAACGGAAGATATTTCCTTTTTCACCATAGCCCTCTATGGGCTTCCAAATATCCCTTTGCCAATTCCACAAGAACAGCCTTAGCGAAAGGCTTCTTGAAGGGAAAGATGTAACTCTGTGAGATGAATTAACAGAACACAGAGCAGTTTCTCAGAAAGCTTCTTTCCAGTTTTGAACGGAAGATATTTCCTTTTTCACCATAGCCCTCTATGGGCTTCCAAATATCCCTTTGCCAATTCCACAAGAACAGCCTTAGCGAAAGGCTTCTTGAAGGGAAAGATGTAACTCTGTGAGATGAATTAACAGAACACAGAGCAGTTTCTCAGAAAGCTTCTTTCCAGTTTTGAACGGAAGATATTTCCTTTTTCACCATAGCCCTCTATGGGCTTCCAAATATCCCTTTGCCAATTCCACAAGAACAGCCTTAGCGAAAGGCTTCTTGAAGGGAAAGATGTAACTCTGTGAGATGAATTAACAGAACACAGAGCAGTTTCTCAGAAAGCTTCTTTCCAGTTTTGAACGGAAGATATTTCCTTTTTCACCGTAGCCCTCTATGGGCTTCCAAATATCCCTTTGCCAATTCCACAAGAACAGCCTTAGCGAAAGGCTTCTTGAAGGGAAAGATGTAACTCTGTGAGATGAATTAACAGAACACAGAGCAGTTTCTCAGAAAGCTTCTTTCCAGTTTTGAACGGAAGATATTTCCTTTTTCACCATAGCCCTCTATGGGCTTCCAAATATCCCTTTGCCAATTCCACAAGAACAGCCTTAGCGAAAGGCTTCTTGAAGGGAAAGATGTAACTCTGTGAGATGAATTAACAGAACACAGAGCAGTTTCTCAGAAAGCTTCTTTCCAGTTTTGAACGGAAGATATTTCCTTTTTCACCATAGCCCTCTATGGGCTTCCAAATATCCCTTTGCCAATTCCACAAGAACAGCCTTAGCGAAAGGCTTCTTGAAGGGAAAGATGTAACTCTGTGAGATGAATTAACAGAACACAGAGCAGTTTCTCAGAAAGCTTCTTTCCAGTTTTGAACGGAAGATATTTCCTTTTTCACCATAGCCCTCTATGGGCTTCCAAATATCCCTTTGCCAATTCCACAAGAACAGCCTTAGCGAAAGGCTTCTTGAAGGGAAAGATGTAACTCTGTGAGATGAATTAACAGAACACAGAGCAGTTTCTCAGAAAGCTTCTTTCCAGTTTTGAACGGAAGATATTTCCTTTTTCACCATAGCCCTCTATGGGCTTCCAAATATCCCTTTGCCAACTCCACAAGAACAGCCTTAGCGAAAGGCTTCTTGAAGGGAAAGATGTAACTCTGTGAGATGAATTAACAGAACACAGAGCAGTTTCTCAGAAAGCTTCTTTCCAGTTTTGAACGGAAGATATTTCCTTTTTCACCATAGCCCTCTATGGGCTTCCAAATATCCCTTTGCCAATTCCACAAGAACAGCCTTAGCGAAAGGCTTCTTGAAGGGAAAGATGTAACTCTGTGAGATGAATTAACAGAACACAGAGCAGTTTCTCAGAAAGCTTCTTTCCAGTTTTGAACGGAAGATATTTCCTTTTTCACCGTAGCCCTCTATGGGCTTCCAAATATCCCTTTGCCAATTCCACAAGAACAGCCTTAGCGAAAGGCTTCTTGAAGGGAAAGATGTAACTCTGTGAGATGAATTAACAGAACACAGAGCAGTTTCTCAGAAAGCTTCTTTCCAGTTTTGAACGGAAGATATTTCCTTTTTCACCATAGCCCTCTATGGGCTTCCAAATATCCCTTTGCCAATTCCACAAGAACAGCCTTAGCGAAAGGCTTCTTGAAGGGAAAGATGTAACTCTGTGAGATGAATTAACAGAACACAGAGCAGTTTCTCAGAAAGCTTCTTTCCAGTTTTGAACGGAAGATATTTCCTTTTTCACCATAGCCCTCTATGGGCTTCCAAATATCCCTTTGCCAATTCCACAAGAACAGCCTTAGCGAAAGGCTTCTTGAAGGGAAAGATGTAACTCTGTGAGCTGAATTAACAGAACACAGAGCAGTTTCTCAGAAAGATTCTTTCCAGTTTTGAACGGAAGATATTTCCTTTTTCACCATAGCCCTCTATGGGCTTCCAAATATCCCTTTGCCAATTCCACAAGAACAGCCTTAGCGAAAGGCTTCTTGAAGGGAAAGATGTAACTCTGTGAGATGAATTAACAGAACACAGAGCAGTTTCTCAGAAAGCTTCTTTCCAGTTTTGAACGGAAGATATTTCCTTTTTCACCATAGCCCTCTATGGGCTTCCAAATATCCCTTTGCCAATTCCACAAGAACAGCCTTAGCGAAAGGCTTCTTGAAGGGAAAGATGTAACTCTGTGAGATGAATTAACAGAACACAGAGCAGTTTCTCAGAAAGCTTCTTTCCAGTTTTGAACGGAAGATATTTCCTTTTTCACCATAGCCCTCTATGGGCTTCCAAATATCCCTTTGCCAATTCCACAAGAACAGCCTTAGCGAAAGGCTTCTTGAAGGGAAAGATGTAACTCTGTGAGATGAATTAACAGAACACAGAGCAGTTTCTCAGAAAGCTTCTTTCCAGTTTTGAACGGAAGATATTTCCTTTTTCACCGTAGCCCTCTATGGGCTTCCAAATATCCCTTTGCCAATTCCACAAGAACAGCCTTAGCGAAAGGCTTCTTGAAGGGAAAGATGTAACTCTGTGAGATGAATTAACAGAACACAGAGCAGTTTCTCAGAAAGCTTCTTTCCAGTTTTGAACGGAAGATATTTCCTTTTTCACCATAGCCCTCTATGGGCTTCCAAATATCCCTTTGCCAATTCCACAAGAACAGCCTTAGCGAAAGGCTTCTTGAAGGGAAAGATGTAACTCTGTGAGATGAATTAACAGAACACAGAGCAGTTTCTCAGAAAGCTTCTTTCCAGTTTTGAACGGAAGATATTTCCTTTTTCACCATAGCCCTCTATGGGCTTCCAAATATCCCTTTGCCAATTCCACAAGAACAGCCTTAGCGAAAGGCTTCTTGAAGGGAAAGATGTAACTCTGTGAGATGAATTAACAGAACACAGAGCAGTTTCTCAGAAAGCTTCTTTCCAGTTTTGAACGGAAGATATTTCCTTTTTCACCATAGCCCTCTATGGGCTTCCAAATATCCCTTTGCCAATTCCACAAGAACAGCCTTAGCGAAAGGCTTCTTGAAGGGAAAGATGTAACTCTGTGAGATGAATTAACAGAACACAGAGCAGTTTCTCAGAAAGCTTCTTTCCAGTTTTGAACGGAAGATATTTCCTTTTTCACCATAGCCCTCTATGGGCTTCCAAATATCCCTTTGCCAACTCCACAAGAACAGCCTTAGCGAAAGGCTTCTTGAAGGGAAAGATGTAACTCTGTGAGATGAATTAACAGAACACAGAGCAGTTTCTCAGAAAGCTTCTTTCCAGTTTTGAACGGAAGATATTTCCTTTTTCACCATAGCCCTCTATGGGCTTCCAAATATCCCTTTGCCAATTCCACAAGAACAGCCTTAGCGAAAGGCTTCTTGAAGGGAAAGATGTAACTCTGTGAGATGAATTAACAGAACACAGAGCAGTTTCTCAGAAAGCTTCTTTCCAGTTTTGAACGGAAGATATTTCCTTTTTCACCATAGCCCTCTATGGGCTTCCAAATATCCCTTTGCCAATTCCACAAGAACAGCCTTAGCGAAAGGCTTCTTGAAGGGAAAGATGTAACTCTGTGAGATGAATTAACAGAACACAGAGCAGTTTCTCAGAAAGCTTCTTTCCAGTTTTGAACGGAAGATATTTCCTTTTTCACCATAGCCCTCTATGGGCTTCCAAATATCCCTTTGCCAATTCCACAAGAACAGCCTTAGCGAAAGGCTTCTTGAAGGGAAAGATGTAACTCTGTGAGATGAATTAACAGAACACAGAGCAGTTTCTCAGAAAGCTTCTTTCCAGTTTTGAACGGAAGATATTTCCTTTTTCACCATAGCCCTCTATGGGCTTCCAAATATCCCTTTGCCAATTCCACAAGAACAGCCTTAGCGAAAGGCTTCTTGAAGGGAAAGATGTAACTCTGTGAGATGAATTAACAGAACACAGAGCAGTTTCTCAGAAAGCTTCTTTCCAGTTTTGAACGGAAGATATTTCCTTTTTCACCATAGCCCTCTATGGGCTTCCAAATATCCCTTTGCCAACTCCACAAGAACAGCCTTAGCGAAAGGCTTCTTGAAGGGAAAGATGTAACTCTGTGAGATGAATTAACAGAACACAGAGCAGTTTCTCAGAAAGCTTCTTTCCAGTTTTGAACGGAAGATATTTCCTTTTTCACCGTAGCCCTCTATGGGCTTCCAAATATCCCTTTGCCAATTCCACAAGAACAGCCTTAGCGAAAGGCTTCTTGAAGGGAAAGATGTAACTCTGTGAGATGAATTAACAGAACACAGAGCAGTTTCTCAGAAAGCTTCTTTCCAGTTTTGAACGGAAGATATTTCCTTTTTCACCATAGCCCTCTATGGGCTTCCAAATATCCCTTTGCCAATTCCACAAGAACAGCCTTAGCGAAAGGCTTCTTGAAGGGAAAGATGTAACTCTGTGAGATGAATTAACAGAACACAGAGCAGTTTCTCAGAAAGCTTCTTTCCAGTTTTGAACGGAAGATATTTCCTTTTTCACCATAGCCCTCTATGGGCTTCCAAATATCCCTTTGCCAATTCCACAAGAACAGCCTTAGCGAAAGGCTTCTTGAAGGGAAAGATGTAACTCTGTGAGCTGAATTAACAGAACACAGAGCAGTTTCTCAGAAAGATTCTTTCCAGTTTTGAACGGAAGATATTTCCTTTTTCACCATAGCCCTCTATGGGCTTCCAAATATCCCTTTGCCAATTCCACAAGAACAGCCTTAGCGAAAGGCTTCTTGAAGGGAAAGATGTAACTCTGTGAGATGAATTAACAGAACACAGAGCAGTTTCTCAGAAAGCTTCTTTCCAGTTTTGAACGGAAGATATTTCCTTTTTCACCATAGCCCTCTATGGGCTTCCAAATATCCCTTTGCCAATTCCACAAGAACAGCCTTAGCGAAAGGCTTCTTGAAGGGAAAGATGTAACTCTGTGAGATGAATTAACAGAACACAGAGCAGTTTCTCAGAAAGCTTCTTTCCAGTTTTGAACGGAAGATATTTCCTTTTTCACCATAGCCCTCTATGGGCTTCCAAATATCCCTTTGCCAATTCCACAAGAACAGCCTTAGCGAAAGGCTTCTTGAAGGGAAAGATGTAACTCTGTGAGATGAATTAACAGAACACAGAGCAGTTTCTCAGAAAGCTTCTTTCCAGTTTTGAACGGAAGATATTTCCTTTTTCACCGTAGCCCTCTATGGGCTTCCAAATATCCCTTTGCCAATTCCACAAGAACAGCCTTAGCGAAAGGCTTCTTGAAGGGAAAGATGTAACTCTGTGAGATGAATTAACAGAACACAGAGCAGTTTCTCAGAAAGCTTCTTTCCAGTTTTGAACGGAAGATATTTCCTTTTTCACCATAGCCCTCTATGGGCTTCCAAATATCCCTTTGCCAATTCCACAAGAACAGCCTTAGCGAAAGGCTTCTTGAAGGGAAAGATGTAACTCTGTGAGATGAATTAACAGAACACAGAGCAGTTTCTCAGAAAGCTTCTTTCCAGTTTTGAACGGAAGATATTTCCTTTTTCACCATAGCCCTCTATGGGCTTCCAAATATCCCTTTGCCAATTCCACAAGAACAGCCTTAGCGAAAGGCTTCTTGAAGGGAAAGATGTAACTCTGTGAGATGAATTAACAGAACACAGAGCAGTTTCTCAGAAAGCTTCTTTCCAGTTTTGAACGGAAGATATTTCCTTTTTCACCATAGCCCTCTATGGGCTTCCAAATATCCCTTTGCCAATTCCACAAGAACAGCCTTAGCGAAAGGCTTCTTGAAGGGAAAGATGTAACTCTGTGAGATGAATTAACAGAACACAGAGCAGTTTCTCAGAAAGCTTCTTTCCAGTTTTGAACGGAAGTTATTTCCTTTTTCACCATAGCCCTCTATGGGCTTCCAAATATCCCTTTGCCAACTCCACAAGAACAGCCTTAGCGAAAGGCTTCTTGAAGGGAAAGATGTAACTCTGTGAGATGAATTAACAGAACACAGAGCAGTTTCTCAGAAAGCTTCTTTCCAGTTTTGAACGGAAGATATTTCCTTTTTCACCATAGCCCTCTATGGGCTTCCAAATATCCCTTTGCCAATTCCACAAGAACAGCCTTAGCGAAAGGCTTCTTGAAGGGAAAGATGTAACTCTGTGAGATGAATTAACAGAACACAGAGCAGTTTCTCAGAAAGCTTCTTTCCAGTTTTGAACGGAAGATATTTCCTTTTTCACCATAGCCCTCTATGGGCTTCCAAATATCCCTTTGCCAATTCCACAAGAACAGCCTTAGCGAAAGGCTTCTTGAAGGGAAAGATGTAACTCTGTGAGATGAATTAACAGAACACAGAGCAGTTTCTCAGAAAGCTTCTTTCCAGTTTTGAACGGAAGATATTTCCTTTTTCACCATAGCCCTCTATGGGCTTCCAAATATCCCTTTGCCAATTCCACAAGAACAGCCTTAGCGAAAGGCTTCTTGAAGGGAAAGATGTAACTCTGTGAGATGAATTAACAGAACACAGAGCAGTTTCTCAGAAAGCTTCTTTCCAGTTTTGAACGGAAGATATTTCCTTTTTCACCATAGCCCTCTATGGGCTTCCAAATATCCCTTTGCCAATTCCACAAGAACAGCCTTAGCGAAAGGCTTCTTGAAGGGAAAGATGTAACTCTGTGAGATGAATTAACAGAACACAGAGCAGTTTCTCAGAAAGCTTCTTTCCAGTTTTGAACGGAAGATATTTCCTTTTTCACCATAGCCCTCTATGGGCTTCCAAATATCCCTTTGCCAACTCCACAAGAACAGCCTTAGCGAAAGGCTTCTTGAAGGGAAAGATGTAACTCTGTGAGATGAATTAACAGAACACAGAGCAGTTTCTCAGAAAGCTTCTTTCCAGTTTTGAACGGAAGATATTTCCTTTTTCACCATAGCCCTCTATGGGCTTCCAAATATCCCTTTGCCAATTCCACAAGAACAGCCTTAGCGAAAGGCTTCTTGAAGGGAAAGATGTAACTCTGTGAGATGAATTAACAGAACACAGAGCAGTTTCTCAGAAAGCTTCTTTCCAGTTTTGAACGGAAGATATTTCCTTTTTCACCATAGCCCTCTATGGGCTTCCAAATATCCCTTTGCCAATTCCACAAGAACAGCCTTAGCGAAAGGCTTCTTGAAGGGAAAGATGTAACTCTGTGAGCTGAATTAACAGAACACAGAGCAGTTTCTCAGAAAGCTTCTTTCCAGTTTTGAACGGAAGATATTTCCTTTTTCACCATAGCCCTCTATGGGCTTCCAAATATCCCTTTGCCAATTCCACAAGAACAGCCTTAGCGAAAGGCTTCTTGAAGGGAAAGATGTAACTCTGTGAGATGAATTAACAGAACACAGAGCAGTTTCTCAGAAAGCTTCTTTCCAGTTTTGAACGGAAGATATTTCCTTTTTCACCATAGCCCTCTATGGGCTTCCAAATATCCCTTTGCCAATTCCACAAGAACAGCCTTAGCGAAAGGCTTCTTGAAGGGAAAGATGTAACTCTGTGAGATGAATTAACAGAACACAGAGCAGTTTCTCAGAAAGCTTCTTTCCAGTTTTGAACGGAAGATATTTCCTTTTTCACCATAGCCCTCTATGGGCTTCCAAATATCCCTTTGCCAATTCCACAAGAACAGCCTTAGCGAAAGGCTTCTTGAAGGGAAAGATGTAACTCTGTGAGATGAATTAACAGAACACAGAGCAGTTTCTCAGAAAGCTTCTTTCCAGTTTTGAACGGAAGATATTTCCTTTTTCACCGTAGCCCTCTATGGGCTTCCAAATATCCCTTTGCCAATTCCACAAGAACAGCCTTAGCGAAAGGCTTCTTGAAGGGAAAGATGTAACTCTGTGAGATGAATTAACAGAACACAGAGCAGTTTCTCAGAAAGCTTCTTTCCAGTTTTGAACGGAAGATATTTCCTTTTTCACCATAGCCCTCTATGGGCTTCCAAATATCCCTTTGCCAATTCCACAAGAACAGCCTTAGCGAAAGGCTTCTTGAAGGGAAAGATGTAACTCTGTGAGATGAATTAACAGAACACAGAGCAGTTTCTCAGAAAGCTTCTTTCCAGTTTTGAACGGAAGATATTTCCTTTTTCACCGTAGCCCTCTATGGGCTTCCAAATATCCCTTTGCCAATTCCACAAGAACAGCCTTAGCGAAAGGCTTCTTGAAGGGAAAGATGTAACTCTGTGAGATGAATTAACAGAACACAGAGCAGTTTCTCAGAAAGCTTCTTTCCAGTTTTGAACGGAAGATATTTCCTTTTTCACCATAGCCCTCTATGGGCTTCCAAATATCCCTTTGCCAATTCCACAAGAACAGCCTTAGCGAAAGGCTTCTTGAAGGGAAAGATGTAACTCTGTGAGATGAATTAACAGAACACAGAGCAGTTTCTCAGAAAGCTTCTTTCCAGTTTTGAACGGAAGATATTTCCTTTTTCACCATAGCCCTCTATGGGCTTCCAAATATCCCTTTGCCAACTCCACAAGAACAGCCTTAGCGAAAGGCTTCTTGAAGGGAAAGATGTAACTCTGTGAGATGAATTAACAGAACACAGAGCAGTTTCTCAGAAAGCTTCTTTCCAGTTTTGAACGGAAGATATTTCCTTTTTCACCATAGCCCTCTATGGGCTTCCAAATATCCCTTTGCCAATTCCACAAGAACAGCCTTAGCGAAAGGCTTCTTGAAGGGAAAGATGTAACTCTGTGAGATGAATTAACAGAACACAGAGCAGTTTCTCAGAAAGCTTCTTTCCAGTTTTGAACGGAAGATATTTCCTTTTTCACCGTAGCCCTCTATGGGCTTCCAAATATCCCTTTGCCAATTCCACAAGAACAGCCTTAGCGAAAGGCTTCTTGAAGGGAAAGATGTAACTCTGTGAGATGAATTAACAGAACACAGAGCAGTTTCTCAGAAAGCTTCTTTCCAGTTTTGAACGGAAGATATTTCCTTTTTCACCATAGCCCTCTATGGGCTTCCAAATATCCCTTTGCCAATTCCACAAGAACAGCCTTAGCGAAAGGCTTCTTGAAGGGAAAGATGTAACTCTGTGAGATGAATTAACAGAACACAGAGCAGTTTCTCAGAAAGCTTCTTTCCAGTTTTGAACGGAAGATATTTCCTTTTTCACCATAGCCCTCTATGGGCTTCCAAATATCCCTTTGCCAATTCCACAAGAACAGCCTTAGCGAAAGGCTTCTTGAAGGGAAAGATGTAACTCTGTGAGCTGAATTAACAGAACACAGAGCAGTTTCTCAGAAAGCTTCTTTCCAGTTTTGAACGGAAGATATTTCCTTTTTCACCATAGCCCTCTATGGGCTTCCAAATATCCCTTTGCCAATTCCACAAGAACAGCCTTAGCGAAAGGCTTCTTGAAGGGAAAGATGTAACTCTGTGAGATGAATTAACAGAACACAGAGCAGTTTCTCAGAAAGCTTCTTTCCAGTTTTGAACGGAAGATATTTCCTTTTTCACCATAGCCCTCTATGGGCTTCCAAATATCCCTTTGCCAATTCCACAAGAACAGCCTTAGTGAAAGGCTTCTTGAAGGGAAAGATGTAACTCTGTGAGATGAATTAACAGAACACAGAGCAGTTTCTCAGAAAGCTTCTTTCCAGTTTTGAACGGAAGATATTTCCTTTTTCACCATAGCCCTCTATGGGCTTCCAAATATCCCTTTGCCAATTCCACAAGAACAGCCTTAGCGAAAGGCTTCTTGAAGGGAAAGATGTAACTCTGTGAGATGAATTAACAGAACACAGAGCAGTTTCTCAGAAAGCTTCTTTCCAGTTTTGAACGGAAGATATTTCCTTTTTCACCGTAGCCCTCTATGGGCTTCCAAATATCCCTTTGCCAATTCCACAAGAACAGCCTTAGCGAAAGGCTTCTTGAAGGGAAAGATGTAACTCTGTGAGATGAATTAACAGAACACAGAGCAGTTTCTCAGAAAGCTTCTTTCCAGTTTTGAACGGAAGATATTTCCTTTTTCACCATAGCCCTCTATGGGCTTCCAAATATCCCTTTGCCAATTCCACAAGAACAGCCTTAGCGAAAGGCTTCTTGAAGGGAAAGATGTAACTCTGTGAGATGAATTAACAGAACACAGAGCAGTTTCTCAGAAAGCTTCTTTCCAGTTTTGAACGGAAGATATTTCCTTTTTCACCATAGCCCTCTATGGGCTTCCAAATATCCCTTTGCCAATTCCACAAGAACAGCCTTAGCGAAAGGCTTCTTGAAGGGAAAGATGTAACTCTGTGAGATGAATTAACAGAACACAGAGCAGTTTCTCAGAAAGCTTCTTTCCAGTTTTGAACGGAAGATATTTCCTTTTTCACCATAGCCCTCTATGGGCTTCCAAATATCCCTTTGCCAATTCCACAAGAACAGCCTTAGCGAAAGGCTTCTTGAAGGGAAAGATGTAACTCTGTGAGATGAATTAACAGAACACAGAGCAGTTTCTCAGAAAGCTTCTTTCCAGTTTTGAACGGAAGATATTTCCTTTTTCACCATAGCCCTCTATGGGCTTCCAAATATCCCTTTGCCAACTCCACAAGAACAGCCTTAGCGAAAGGCTTCTTGAAGGGAAAGATGTAACTCTGTGAGATGAATTAACAGAACACAGAGCAGTTTCTCAGAAAGCTTCTTTCCAGTTTTGAACGGAAGATATTTCCTTTTTCACCATAGCCCTCTATGGGCTTCCAAATATCCCTTTGCCAATTCCACAAGAACAGCCTTAGCGAAAGGCTTCTTGAAGGGAAAGATGTAACTCTGTGAGATGAATTAACAGAACACAGAGCAGTTTCTCAGAAAGCTTCTTTCCAGTTTTGAACGGAAGATATTTCCTTTTTCACCGTAGCCCTCTATGGGCTTCCAAATATCCCTTTGCCAATTCCACAAGAACAGCCTTAGCGAAAGGCTTCTTGAAGGGAAAGATGTAACTCTGTGAGATGAATTAACAGAACACAGAGCAGTTTCTCAGAAAGCTTCTTTCCAGTTTTGAACGGAAGATATTTCCTTTTTCACCGTAGCCCTCTATGGGCTTCCAAATATCCCTTTGCCAATTCCACAAGAACAGCCTTAGCGAAAGGCTTCTTGAAGGGAAAGATGTAACTCTGTGAGATGAATTAACAGAACACAGAGCAGTTTCTCAGAAAGCTTCTTTCCAGTTTTGAACGGAAGATATTTCCTTTTTCACCGTAGCCCTCTATGGGCTTCCAAATATCCCTTTGCCAATTCCACAAGAACAGCCTTAGCGAAAGGCTTCTTGAAGGGAAAGATGTAACTCTGTGAGATGAATTAACAGAACACAGAGCAGTTTCTCAGAAAGCTTCTTTCCAGTTTTGAACGGAAGATATTTCCTTTTTCACCATAGCCCTCTATGGGCTTCCAAATATCCCTTTGCCAATTCCACAAGAACAGCCTTAGCGAAAGGCTTCTTGAAGGGAAAGATGTAACTCTGTGAGATGAATTAACAGAACACAGAGCAGTTTCTCAGAAAGCTTCTTTCCAGTTTTGAACGGAAGATATTTCCTTTTTCACCATAGCCCTCTATGGGCTTCCAAATATCCCCTTGCCAACTCCACAAGAACAGCCTTAGCGAAAGGCTTCTTGAAGGGAAAGATGTAACTCTGTGAGATGAATTAACAGAACACAGAGCAGTTTCTCAGAAAGCTTCTTTCCAGTTTTGAACGGAAGATATTTCCTTTTTCACCATAGCCCTCTATGGGCTTCCAAATATCCCTTTGCCAATTCCACAAGAACAGCCTTAGCGAAAGGCTTCTTGAAGGGAAAGATGTAACTCTGTGAGATGAATTAACAGAACACAGAGCAGTTTCTCAGAAAGCTTCTTTCCAGTTTTGAACGGAAGATATTTCCTTTTTCACCATAGCCCTCTATGGGCTTCCAAATATCCCTTTGCCAATTCCACAAGAACAGCCTTAGCGAAAGGCTTCTTGAAGGGAAAGATGTAACTCTGTGAGATGAATTAACAGAACACAGAGCAGTTTCTCAGAAAGCTTCTTTCCAGTTTTGAACGGAAGATATTTCCTTTTTCACCATAGCCCTCTATGGGCTTCCAAATATCCCTTTGCCAATTCCACAAGAACAGCCTTAGCGAAAGGCTTCTTGAAGGGAAAGATGTAACTCTGTGAGATGAATTAACAGAACACAGAGCAGTTTCTCAGAAAGCTTCTTTCCAGTTTTGAACGGAAGATATTTCCTTTTTCACCATAGCCCTCTATGGGCTTCCAAATATCCCTTTGCCAATTCCACAAGAACAGCCTTAGCGAAAGGCTTCTTGAAGGGAAAGATGTAACTCTGTGAGATGAATTAACAGAACACAGAGCAGTTTCTCAGAAAGCTTCTTTCCAGTTTTGAACGGAAGATATTTCCTTTTTCACCATAGCCCTCTATGGGCTTCCAAATATCCCTTTGCCAATTCCACAAGAACAGCCTTAGCGAAAGGCTTCTTGAAGGGAAAGATGTAACTCTGTGAGATGAATTAACAGAACACAGAGCAGTTTCACAGAAAGCTTCTTTCCAGTTTGGAACGGAAGATATTTCCTTTTTCACCGTAGCCCTCTATGGGCTTCCAAATATCCCTTTGCCAATTCCACAAGAACAGCCTTAGCGAAAGGCTTCTTGAAGGGAAAGATGTAACTCTGTGAGATGAATTAACAGAACACAGAGCAGTTTCTCAGAAAGCTTCTTTCCAGTTTTGAACGGAAGATATTTCCTTTTTCACCGTAGCCCTCTATGGGCTTCCAAATATCCCTTTGCCAATTCCACAAGAACAGCCTTAGCGAAAGGCTTCTTGAAGGGAAAGATGTAACTCTGTGAGATGAATTAACAGAACACAGAGCAGTTTCTCAGAAAGCTTCTTTCCAGTTTTGAACGGAAGATATTTCCTTTTTCACCATAGCCCTCTATGGGCTTCCAAATATCCCTTTGCCAATTCCACAAGAACAGCCTTAGCGAAAGGCTTCTTGAAGGGAAAGATGTAACTCTGTGAGATGAATTAACAGAACACAGAGCAGTTTCTCAGAAAGCTTCTTTCCAGTTTTGAACGGAAGATATTTCCTTTTTCACCGTAGCCCTCTATGGGCTTCCAAATATCCCTTTGCCAATTCCACAAGAACAGCCTTAGCGAAAGGCTTCTTGAAGGGAAAGATGTAACTCTGTGAGATGAATTAACAGAACACAGAGCAGTTTCTCAGAAAGCTTCTTTCCAGTTTTGAACGGAAGATATTTCCTTTTTCACCATAGCCCTCTATGGGCTTCCAAATATCCCTTTGCCAATTCCACAAGAACAGCCTTAGCGAAAGGCTTCTTGAAGGGAAAGATGTAACTCTGTGAGATGAATTAACAGAACACAGAGCAGTTTCTCAGAAAGCTTCTTTCCAGTTTTGAACGGAAGATATTTCCTTTTTCACCATAGCCCTCTATGGGCTTCCAAATATCCCTTTGCCAACTCCACAAGAACAGCCTTAGCGAAAGGCTTCTTGAAGGGAAAGATGTAACTCTGTGAGATGAATTAACAGAACACAGAGCAGTTTCTCAGAAAGCTTCTTTCCAGTTTTGAACGGAAGATATTTCCTTTTTCACCATAGCCCTCTATGGGCTTCCAAATATCCCTTTGCCAATTCCACAAGAACAGCCTTAGCGAAAGGCTTCTTGAAGGGAAAGATGTAACTCTGTGAGATGAATTAACAGAACACAGAGCAGTTTCTCAGAAAGCTTCTTTCCAGTTTTGAACGGAAGATATTTCCTTTTTCACCGTAGCCCTCTATGGGCTTCCAAATATCCCTTTGCCAATTCCACAAGAACAGCCTTAGCGAAAGGCTTCTTGAAGGGAAAGATGTAACTCTGTGAGATGAATTAACAGAACACAGAGCAGTTTCTCAGAAAGCTTCTTTCCAGTTTTGAACGGAAGATATTTCCTTTTTCACCATAGCCCTCTATGGGCTTCCAAATATCCCTTTGCCAATTCCACAAGAACAGCCTTAGCGAAAGGCTTCTTGAAGGGAAAGATGTAACTCTGTGAGATGAATTAACAGAACACAGAGCAGTTTCTCAGAAAGCTTCTTTCCAGTTTTGAACGGAAGATATTTCCTTTTTCACCATAGCCCTCTATGGGCTTCCAAATATCCCTTTGCCAATTCCACAAGAACAGCCTTAGCGAAAGGCTTCTTGAAGGGAAAGATGTAACTCTGTGAGCTGAATTAACAGAACACAGAGCAGTTTCTCAGAAAGCTTCTTTCCAGTTTTGAACGGAAGATATTTCCTTTTTCACCATAGCCCTCTATGGGCTTCCAAATATCCCTTTGCCAATTCCACAAGAACAGCCTTAGCGAAAGGCTTCTTGAAGGGAAAGATGTAACTCTGTGAGATGAATTAACAGAACACAGAGCAGTTTCTCAGAAAGCTTCTTTCCAGTTTTGAACGGAAGATATTTCCTTTTTCACCATAGCCCTCTATGGGCTTCCAAATATCCCTTTGCCAATTCCACAAGAACAGCCTTAGTGAAAGGCTTCTTGAAGGGAAAGATGTAACTCTGTGAGATGAATTAACAGAACACAGAGCAGTTTCTCAGAAAGCTTCTTTCCAGTTTTGAACGGAAGATATTTCCTTTTTCACCATAGCCCTCTATGGGCTTCCAAATATCCCTTTGCCAATTCCACAAGAACAGCCTTAGCGAAAGGCTTCTTGAAGGGAAAGATGTAACTCTGTGAGATGAATTAACAGAACACAGAGCAGTTTCTCAGAAAGCTTCTTTCCAGTTTTGAACGGAAGATATTTCCTTTTTCACCGTAGCCCTCTATGGGCTTCCAAATATCCCTTTGCCAATTCCACAAGAACAGCCTTAGCGAAAGGCTTCTTGAAGGGAAAGATGTAACTCTGTGAGATGAATTAACAGAACACAGAGCAGTTTCTCAGAAAGCTTCTTTCCAGTTTTGAACGGAAGATATTTCCTTTTTCACCATAGCCCTCTATGGGCTTCCAAATATCCCTTTGCCAATTCCACAAGAACAGCCTTAGCGAAAGGCTTCTTGAAGGGAAAGATGTAACTCTGTGAGATGAATTAACAGAACACAGAGCAGTTTCTCAGAAAGCTTCTTTCCAGTTTTGAACGGAAGATATTTCCTTTTTCACCATAGCCCTCTATGGGCTTCCAAATATCCCTTTGCCAATTCCACAAGAACAGCCTTAGCGAAAGGCTTCTTGAAGGGAAAGATGTAACTCTGTGAGATGAATTAACAGAACACAGAGCAGTTTCTCAGAAAGCTTCTTTCCAGTTTTGAACGGAAGATATTTCCTTTTTCACCATAGCCCTCTATGGGCTTCCAAATATCCCTTTGCCAATTCCACAAGAACAGCCTTAGCGAAAGGCTTCTTGAAGGGAAAGATGTAACTCTGTGAGATGAATTAACAGAACACAGAGCAGTTTCTCAGAAAGCTTCTTTCCAGTTTTGAACGGAAGATATTTCCTTTTTCACCATAGCCCTCTATGGGCTTCCAAATATCCCTTTGCCAACTCCACAAGAACAGCCTTAGCGAAAGGCTTCTTGAAGGGAAAGATGTAACTCTGTGAGATGAATTAACAGAACACAGAGCAGTTTCTCAGAAAGCTTCTTTCCAGTTTTGAACGGAAGATATTTCCTTTTTCACCATAGCCCTCTATGGGCTTCCAAATATCCCTTTGCCAATTCCACAAGAACAGCCTTAGCGAAAGGCTTCTTGAAGGGAAAGATGTAACTCTGTGAGATGAATTAACAGAACACAGAGCAGTTTCTCAGAAAGCTTCTTTCCAGTTTTGAACGGAAGATATTTCCTTTTTCACCGTAGCCCTCTATGGGCTTCCAAATATCCCTTTGCCAATTCCACAAGAACAGCCTTAGCGAAAGGCTTCTTGAAGGGAAAGATGTAACTCTGTGAGATGAATTAACAGAACACAGAGCAGTTTCTCAGAAAGCTTCTTTCCAGTTTTGAACGGAAGATATTTCCTTTTTCACCGTAGCCCTCTATGGGCTTCCAAATATCCCTTTGCCAATTCCACAAGAACAGCCTTAGCGAAAGGCTTCTTGAAGGGAAAGATGTAACTCTGTGAGATGAATTAACAGAACACAGAGCAGTTTCTCAGAAAGCTTCTTTCCAGTTTTGAACGGAAGATATTTCCTTTTTCACCGTAGCCCTCTATGGGCTTCCAAATATCCCTTTGCCAATTCCACAAGAACAGCCTTAGCGAAAGGCTTCTTGAAGGGAAAGATGTAACTCTGTGAGATGAATTAACAGAACACAGAGCAGTTTCTCAGAAAGCTTCTTTCCAGTTTTGAACGGAAGATATTTCCCTTTTTCACCATAGCCCTCTATGGGCTTCCAAATATCCCTTTGCCAATTCCACAAGAACAGCCTTAGCGAAAGGCTTCTTGAAGGGAAA
>NW_027326771.1:0-31502 GCF_047675955.1 Chlorocebus sabaeus | reverse complement strand
AAAACATAGTGGAAATGGGCGACAACATAGTATGTATCGTGTAGTACAATATCTAGGGATGAGTTTGCTAAGATAATACCGGTGAGACCCCCTATGGTGAATAGAAAAATAAAGCCTAGGGCTCAAAGTATTGCGGCAGATCATTTGATATTGCCTCCATGAAGTGTAGCAAGTCAGCTGAAAACTTTAACTCCAGTAGGAATTGCAATGATTATAGTAGCAGAGGTAAAGTAGGCCCGTGTGTCCACATCTATACCCACTGTAAATATATGATGGGCTCATACAATAAATCCTAGGAACCCGATTGACATTATAGCCCAGGTTATACCTATATATCCAAATGGCTCTTTCTTCCCGGAGTAGTAAGTTACGATGTGGGAGATTATTCCGAACCCGGGGAGAATGAGGATGTAGACTTCAGGGTGACCAAAGAATCAAAATAGGTGTTGGTATAGGATAGGGTCTCCCCCTCCAGTAGGATCAAAGAAGGTAGTGTTGAGGTTGCGGTCTGTTAATAGTATAGTAATGCCGGCAGCTAAGACTGGCAGGGAGAGGAGTAGTAGGATTGCTGTGATTAGGACAGATCAGACAAATAACGGGGTTTGATACTGGGATATGGCGGGGGGGCTTCATGTTGATAATGGTGGTAATGAAGTTGATAGCCCCCAGGATAGAGGAAACTCCTGCTAGGTGGAGGGAGAAAATAACTAAGTCTACGGAGGCCCCTGGGTGAGAGAGGTTTCCTGCTAAGGGGGGGTATACTGTTCAACCTGTTCCAGCGCCAGCCTCGATTATGGTTGATGCCATTAGCAGCAGGAAGGAGGGGGGAAGAAGTCAGAAGCTCATATTATTTAGACGGGGAAATGCTATGTCAGGAGCACCAATTATCAAGGGTACTAGTCAGTTCCCGAACCCCCCGATTATAATGGGTATAACTATGAAGAAAATTATAATAAATGCATGGGCTGTTACAATGACATTATAGATATGGTCACTGCCTAGTAAACTACCGGGTTGGCCTAATTCAGCTCGAATGAGAAGGCTTAGAGCTGTACCTATGATTCCAGCTCATGCACCGAATAGTAGGTATAGAGTTCCGATGTCTTTATGGTTTGTTGAAAAGAGTCAACGATTAATGAACATGGGTGGAGGAAGGGTAAAATGGCTGAGTAAGCATTAGGCTGTAAACCTGAAGACAGAGGTCTGATCCTCTTTTTGCCAGCCCCGAGGTGATTTTCATGTTAAATTGCAAGTTTAAAGGAGCAGTTTTAAGTTTCTGCCGGGGCTTCTCCCGCCTTTTTTTCTCGTGGCGGGAGAAGTGGATCAAAGCCAGTTGATTAGGGTGTTTAGCTGTTAACTAAATTTTTATGGGTTTGAGTCCCATTGGTCTAGTAGGGGCTTAGCTTAATTAAAGTGGTTGATTTGCGTTCAATTGATGCAGAGTAGGTTTTTGCAGTCCTTATATGTTTCAGAAATTAAGTGGTCTACTTACTAAGGGCTTTGAAGGCTCTTGGTCTTATTTAACCTAAATTTCTAGGGAATAGTTAGGATTAGGGGGGTGATTGGTAGTAGGAGAGTAGAAATGATGGTGAGTGTGGGGGTGAGGGGTGTGGGTTTTGTGTTTTCAAGTTGTCAGTTCATTTTTGTGTTGTTGGGGGTGGGAAATAGTGATACTGAGACGGTGTAGATTAGGCGTATGTAGAAGTACAGGTTAAGTAGGGTTATGGTGACTATGATGGAGGGGATGACAAAGTTGTTGTTTATTGCAAGTTCTTGAATAGTTATTCATTTAGGTAGGAAGCCGGTTAGTGGGGGTAAACCTCCTAGGGATATAAGGGTGAATATTGTTAGTGGTATGAGTTGGGGTGATTTGTTTCAGGTGAGGGATAGTGTAAGGGTTGTGGTATTTGAGTTCAGATTGAGGAATAGGAATATGGTGGTTGTTAGGGCGATGTATATGGTTAGGTAGAGGGTTGTAATGGTTGGGTTGTATGTTAGCGTTATTATTATTCAGCCTATGTGAGTGATTGAGGAGTATGCTATAATTTTGCGTAATTGTGTTTGGTTTAGGCCTCCTCAGCTGCCTACTATGATGGATAGGGTTGAGAGGGTTATGAGGGCACAGGTGTTGATTGATGGGTGAATTTGACATATAATTGAGATGGGGGCTAGTTTTTGTCATGTGAGGAGGAGTAGGCCAGGAATTAGTGGTGTTCCTTGGGTGACTTCTGGAATTCAGAAGTGGAATGGGGCTATTCCTAGTTTTATGGCAAGGGCAGTTGTTATTATTAACGATGGAAGTTGGTTGGCGGTATTTGTTATTATTCAGTGCCCCGATAGTAGGTTGTTGAGGGTAATTGCTATTATAAGAATTATGGATGCGGTGGATTGTATTAGGAAATACTTGGTGGCGGCTTCTGTGGAGCGGGGGTTTGTTTTTTTGATTAAAATTGGAATGAAGGCTAGTATGTTTATTTCCAGGCCTGCTCAGGCGAGAAATCAGTGTGAGCTCAATAGTGTAGTGAGTGTGCCTGTGATTATTGTGGTGTAGATGATGAGTTGGGCTAGGGGGTTAATTAGTACGGGAAGGGTGTGACCAACATTTTCGGGGTATGGGCCCGATAGCTTATTTAGCTGACCTTACTTTAGGATGGGGTGTGTTAGGTAGCACGGAGAAGTTTGGATTCTCAGGGGTAGGTTCAATGCCTGCAATCTTAGAAATAAGAGGGTTGGGGCCTCTATCATTTACTCTATCAAAGTAACTCTTTTGTCAGACATATTTCTAGGTTTGAGGGGGAATGCTGGAGATTGTAATGGGTGTTAGGATGTTTCATATGAGAAATGCTAGTGTGAGTGGAAGGAAGTTTTTTCATAGTAGATGTATGAGTTGGTCGTAGCGGAATCGGGGGTATGTTGCTCGAGTTCATAAGAATAGGGAGGTTAGGAGGAGCGTTTTGGTGGTAAAGCATGTTGTGAATAATTCTGGCGAGTGGGTGGGGTAGAATGTGCCTAGAAAGATTGTAGTTGTTAGGGCGTTCATTATAATAATGTTTATGTATTCGGCTATAAAGAATAGGGCGAATGGACCTGCGGCATACTCGATGTTAAAGCCTGATACTAGTTCTGATTCGCCTTCTATGAGGTCGAAGGGGGTTCGGTTTGTCTCTGCTAGTGTGGAGGTGAATCATATTATGGCTAGGGGTCATGATGGCAAGAGGAGTCAGATGTGCTCTTGTGTTGTAATGAGTATGTTAAGGTTAAATGAGCCGCTTGTTAGTAAGACTGATAGTAGGATAATAGCGAGGGTAACCTCATATGAAATTGTTTGAGCGACGGCTCGTAGGGCTCCAATTAGGGCGTAGTTTGAGTTTGATGCCCATCCTGATCATAGGATGGAGTGGACGGTTAGGCTGGATATGGCTAGGATGAACAGGAGTCCTAGGTTGAAATTGATTAGAGGGTTAGGTATGGGAAGGGGGGTTCATAGGAGGAGGGCAATGGAGAAGGCTAGGGCGGGTGCGATGGTGTAGAGAGTAGTGGTGGATGTTGAGGGTTTTAGAGGCTCTTTGGTGAAGAGTTTTATTGCATCAGCGAAGGGTTGTAGTAGTCCGTAAGGGCCTACAATGTTGGGTCCTTTGCGTAGTTGTATATAACCTAACAATTTTCGTTCAACAAGTGTAAGGAATGCTATGGCGGTTAGTGTAGATGCAACAAGGAGTATAAGGTTTGCTGTAGTCATAGTGTTAAGAAGAGGGGTTGAACCTCTGGTTTTAAAATTTTAAATTTTATGCAATTGCCGGGCTCTGCCATCTTAACAAACCCTGTTCTTGGGTGGGATTTGTAATGTTTTGTTAAATTAAGATTAGATCATTTATGGGGAGGGGGGCGCTATTGTGAAGTGGGCCCTATTTCTCTTGTCCTTTCGTACAGGGAGAAATGTTGAATAGATAGAAACCGACCTGGATTGCTCCGGTCTGAACTCAGATCACGTAGGACTTTAATCGTTGAACAAACGAACCCTTGATAGCTGCTGCACCATTAGGATGTCCTGATCCAACATCGAGGTCGTAAACTCTATTGTTGATATGGACTCTAGAATAGAATTGCGCTGTTATCCCTGGGGTAACTTGTTCCGTTGATCAAGTTATTGGGTCAATTGCAAGTATTGGTTTGCTTTGGCTTGTGTAGTCTTAGCATGGATTGTTCGGAGGTTTGACTGTGCTCCGAGGTCACCCCAACCAAAATTTTTAGTACAGGCATGGGGGTTTAAAGACCTGTGGGTTTGTGTGGTTTTTAGTTGTACTAGTAAATTGAAGCTCCGCAGGGTCTTCTCGTCTTATTAGTTCATGTCCGTCTCTTCACGGACAGGCCAATTTCACTGGTTGAAAGTAAGAGACAGTTAAACCCTCGTGATGCCATTCATGCGAGTCCCTAATTAGAGAACAAGTGATTATGCTACCTTTGCACGGTCAGGGTACCGCGGCCGTTAAACGTGTGTCACTGGGCAGGCGGTGCCTCTAATACTAGTAATGCTAGAGGTGATGTTTTTGGTAAACAGGCGGGGTTAGTTTTGCCGAGTTCCTTTTACTTTTTATAACCTTCCTTGAGGCATGCCTGTGTTGGATTAACAGTGGAAGTAATGTCAGCTTGTTTGTGTTTGTTGATATTGGACTGTTAAGTGTCGGTGAGGTTTTCGGTCTGACTTAGGCTTATGCGGTGGAGAAAATGTTCATGTTACTTATACTAACATTATTGCTTCTATGAAATGATAGATTGATCCAATGTGAGATGAGGAGTTCAGTTTTATGTTTGGTATTTTTTGGGTAGTTGATGTTGAGCTTGAACGCTTTCTTAATTGATGGCTGCTTTTGGGCCAACTATGGTGGTTATGCTTTTTACTCTCTATATAAGGTTTTTTCCTAGTGTCTAAAGAGCTGTCCCTCTTTAGACTAGCAATTGAGCTTACAAAAGGATTAAGAGGTTCTGTAGGTAAGCTCAAGGTTGAACTAAAATTCTATCTTGGATAACCAGCTATCATCAGGCTCGGTAGGCTTGTCACCTCTACCCATAAATCTTCCCACTATTTTGCTACATAGACGGGTGCGCTCTTTTAGCTGTTTTTGGGTAGCTCGTCTGATTTCGGGGGGTTTGGCTTTAGTTCTCTTTGCGAAACTATTTCTAGTTAATTCATTATGCAAAAGGTACAGAAGTTAGTTCTTGCTATTTTATGCTTGGGTGGTATTATTCTTTCCCTTACGGTACTGTGTCTATAGCGCCGAGTTAGAATTTCTATCACCTATACTTTATGTGGGTGAATGGTTTAGTGTATGGTTGTTTGGTATTAGTGTTAGTTATGTTTGGGGCTAGTGTTGGCTCAAGGTAGTCAAATTGTACTGAGATCTTCCGGGTGTAGGCCGGATGCTTTGCGTTAAGCTATACCTTGATTTATCCAAGTGCACCTTCCGGTACACTTACCGTGTTACGACTTATCCCCTCTATATAGGTATTAGGGTGTTTAGTTAATATAGTCCTTAAGTATATTTGAGGGGAGTGACGGGCGGTGTGTGCGTGCTTTATGGCCTTGTTCAATTAAGCACTCTATTCTTAATTTACTGCTAAATCCTCCTTGGACTCTTAGGTTTCATGAGAGTTATCGTGGGTTTTCTAGGATAGAAAATGTAGCCCATCTTTTTCCGTCTCATAGGCTACACCTTGACCTAACGTTTTTGCGAAAAGGGGTACTTGCGCTCACTTTGTGACCTTTATCAGGGTTTGCTGAAGATGGCGGTATATAGGCTGAGCAAGAGAGGGTGGGGTGGATCGGGGTTTATCGATTATGGGACAGGCTCCTCTAGGGGGGTGAAGCACCGCCAAGTCCTTTGAGTTTCAAGCGGTTGCTTGTAGTATTCTGGCGAGTAGTTTTGTTGGTTTAACTACTGAGGTTTAGGGCTAAGCATAGTGGGGTATCTAATCCCAGTTTGGGTCTTAGCTGTTGTGTATTCAGAGGTTTTAAAGCCACTTTCGTAGTTTATTTTATGTTAGCTAGGATTTTACAGTTTAGGTGGGGTTTAGCTTTAATTAGGCTGGGTCTAAAACACTCTCTACGCCGGTCTCTATTGGCTCGGGTTAATCGTGTGGCCGCGGTGGCTGGCACGAAATTGACCAACCCTTGGTGTAGCATAGCTTAGTTAAACTTTCGTTTATTACTAAAGGTTTGTCACTGCTGTTTCCCGTGGGGGTGTGGCTGAGCAAAGTGTTTTGAGCTGCATGTGCGTGCTTGATACTCACTCCTCTTAGTCATAGTGATTTGTAGGGCGTCTTCACTGGGGCGGGGAGGCTTGCATGTGTAATCTTGCTAAAGGTCAATAGAAAGGCCAGGACCAAACCTATTTGTCTATGGGATGTGTGAATCCATCTAGGCATTTTCAGTGTCTTGCTTTGGGGTAGGTTTAAGCTACGTAGACGAGAAGGTGGGTGTGAATGTAGGTGGCATCTTTGGGGTTGTGGGGGGGGGGGGTGGTTGGTAGGGTAAGCGAAGGTTAGTTGAGGGGTTAGTAGTTAGGGCATGCATACCTAAAAGATGGAAATACAAGCTTTGGCCGGGGGAGCAGGACTTTGTTTTCGGGGTTTGGCAAAGGGTGGTTGGTAGGGTAAGCGAAGGTTAGTTGAGGGGTTAGTAGTTAGGGCATGCATACCTAAAAGATGGAAATACAAGCTTTGGCCGGGGGAGCAGGACTTTGTTTTCGGGGTTTGGCAAAGGGTGGTTGGTAGGGTAAGCGAAGGTTAGTTGAGGGGTTAGTAGTTAGGGCATGCATACCTAAAAGATGGAAATACAAGCTTTGGCCGGGGGAGCAGGACTTTGTTTTCGGGGTTTGGCAAAGGGTGGTTGGTAGGGTAAGCGAAGGTTAGTTGAGGGGTTAGTAGTTAGGGCATGCATACCTAAAAGATGGAAATACAAGCTTTGGCCGGGGGAGCAGGACTTTGTTTTCGGGGTTTGGCAAAGGGTGGTTGGTAGGGTAAGCGAAGGTTAGTTGAGGGGTTAGTAGTTAGGGCATGCATACCTAAAAGATGGAAATACAAGCTTTGGCCGGGGGAGCAGGACTTTGTTTTCGGGGTTTGGCAAAGGGTGGTTATGTGAAGGTCAAGGGGGGGGGGGGGTTTGGTTAAGGTTTTTGAATTTTTTTGTAGTGTTGTGGGTTGGTTGTTGTATGTCTTACAAGCATGAATTAAATAACACATCGCTAGTAGTCATGCGGGGCTGGAATATTGAACGTAGGTGCGATTAATAATGGCATGGACTAGGAATCAAAGGCAGGCGCATTCAGGGCGGGATGTGGTGGGAGTCAGCATGTTGCGATGGTGTTGCGTGCAGACCAGAGATAAAAAATACCAAATGCATGGGAAGCTCCAGTGACTGGTTAATAGGGTGATAGACCCGTGATCCATCGAGATGTCTTATTTAAGAGGAACGTGTGGACGGTTTTAGTTGGCATGGCCCTGAGGTAAGAACCAGATGCCGGATACAGCTCATTCTTAGCTACCCCCACGGGTCGTGGGCCCGGAGCGAGGAGGGTAACACTGCTTGTGCGGGATATTGATTTCACGGAGGATGGTGAGTAAGAGAGTTCTAAGTGAGGGGGGTCATCCGTGGTGGGGAGGAAGGTTTGTAGTAGGTATGTACTATTGTACGACAAATAAGGTAATGTATTATGTACGGAGGACGGTCTTGCTGTCTGTGTTGGTGTGTTGTGGGTGGAGTGGGCGGGTTATGGTGTTTCGTGGTTGGGTTGTATGTGAGATCTCTGTTTGGTGGGTATGCTTTTTGGAGGCTGTGGGTGCGGATATGATAGTATGTGTTATGTACAGTTAAGCAGATATAGTACTATATATTATTCATGTTGGCTAGCAGTAATGCACGAATTACATAGCATATTTATGTAAAGGTGCTTGAGTTGTACTGTAGGGTTTGTACAATATAAAAGACAGAAAGTAGTTTAAGCTAGAATGCCAGTTTTGGGTGTTGGTGGTGAAGTCGAGTGCTTTCTTTCTGAGCTGTCCTAGGGGTTATGAGTCTCATCTCTAGTTTACAAGACTAGTGTATTAGTTTATACTACAAGGGCAAGTTCATTTGAGTAGGTTATTTTCGATTAGGGAGGTTAGTGGTATCAGGATTAGAACTGTGGTGAAGTATATTGTGGATGCTAGTTGACCAATAAAAATGAAGGGTTGGCTTACTGGCTGACTTCCGATCCAGGTGAGGGTTAATAGGGTTGTAATTAGGAATCAGAACAGGAATTGGCTAAGTGGGCGGAATATTATGCTTTGTTGTTTGGAATTATGAAGTGTGGGGATAATAGATAGGATGAGGATTGAAAGGAAGAGTGCTAGTACGCCCCCTAGTTTATTAGGAACAGATCGTAGAATTGCGTATGCAAATAGGAAGTATCACTCTGGTTTGATGTGTGGAGGGGTATTTAGTGGGTCGGCTGGGATGTAGTTGTCTGGGTCGTTTAGGAGGTTGGGTGAGAGTAGTGTTAGTGTTGTTAGGATGAAGAGGAGGAGGACTAGGCCTAGGATATCCTTAATTGTGTAGTAGGGGTGGAAGGGGATTTTGTCTGAGTCTGATGAGATTCCGCAGGGGTTGTTTGATCCTGTTTCGTGTAGGAATAGCAGATGGACTATTGTAAGAGCGGTGATAATGAAAGGTAGAATAAAGTGTAGGGTGAAGAATCGTGAAAGGGTGGGGTTGCCAATGGAGTACCCACCTCAGATTCATTGGACGAGGTCGGTCCCGATGTATGGGATTGCTGATAATAGGTTTGTGATCACTGTTGCTCCTCAGAATGATATTTGGCCTCATGGAAGTACGTAGCCTATAAAGGCTGTTGCTATAGTCAAGAATAGAAGTATAATGCCAGTGTTCCAGGTTTTTAGGAGAAGGAATGAGCCATAGTAAAGACCTCGGCCTACGTGTAGAAAGAGGCAGATGAAAAATATGGAGGCGCCGTTGGCGTGGAGGTAGCGAATGATTCAGCCGTGGTTTACGTCTCGGGTGATGTGTGCGATTGAAGAGAAGGCAGAAGAGGTGTCTGGTGAGTAATGTATTGCTAAGAATAGGCCTGTGATGATCTGTAGAATTAGGCAGAATGCGAGGAGTGAGCCGAAGTTTCATCATATGGAAATGTTGGATGGGGTTGGCAGGTCAATGAGGGAGTGGTTAATTATTTTTATAATTGGGTTGGATTTACGTATTGGGGTCATTAGTGCTTTTGTAGTTGAAGTACAACGGTGGTTTTTCATATCATTGGTTATGGCTGTAGTCCATGCAAGAGCAATGACATATATTTTATTTGCGTTGAGTGTATTGTTGGTTATGGGATTTGTTGGATTTTCTTCTAAGCCCTCTCCTATTTATGGGGGGCTAGCATTGATTGTTAGTGGTGTGGTTGGTTGTATGGTAGTTTTAGGTTTTGGGGGGACTTATATAGGTCTGATGTTGTTTTTAATTTATTTGGGGGGTATAATAATTGTTTTTGGTTATACTACAGCGATAGCTATTGAGGAGTACCCTGAGACATGGGGTTCAGGGTTTGGGGTTTTAGGGGGTCTTTTGGTGGGTTTAATAATAGAAGTAGGGTTAGTTCTATGGGTTTCAAGTTCTGATGGGGTAGTGGTAGTTAGTTTTAATAGTATGGGGAGTTGGGTGATTTTTGAGGGAGAGGGGTCAGGGTTAGTTCGGGGGGATTCTATTGGTGCTGGTGCTTTGTACGATTATGGGCGTTGGTTAGTAGTGGTTGCTGGTTGGACATTATTTGTGGGTGTATATATTGTAATTGAGATCACTCGGGGTAATAGGTTATATTATTAGAAGTAGGGTTAGGGTGAGGGGGATGAGAAAGGAGAGGGAGTATAGCTTAATTATGCCTTTTTGGGTGGTGACAGTTTTGGAAGCGGTGGTATGTACATGTGCGATCATCTTGGGTATAGATTTTTCTAGTCATATTGAATCTAGTAGAAGAAGGGCTAGGTTTTGGCTTATGAGTAGGTTTTGATATGGGACTATGCGGTGAATTGTAGTGGGAAAATATCCTAGTATGTTGGAGAATTTAAATATTTGTGATGGGTTGTTTATTTTTAGTTTGTTGGTTATAGAGGTCAGGTCTAGGGTTATTAGGAAACCAAGGATAGTTGCATACAGGGCTGAGAGTTTTAAGTAGTGAGGTATTGTTGGTTGGGGAAGCGAAGTGGGGGGGATGTTGTTGGTGATAAGGAATCCAGTAATAATGCTGCCCATTGTGAGGCGTTTAATTGGGTTAAGTAGGGTGGGGTTATTTTCGTTAATGTTTATTAGGGTTGAAAAGCGAGGTGGCCCTGTTATGGTGAGGAGAATGATTCGAGTACTATAGGCGCTTGTTAGAGAGGTGGCGATGAAGGTGATAGATAGGGCTCAGGCGTTGGTATATGACGTGTTTGTGGCTTCGATAATGAGATCTTTGGAGTAGAAGCCTGTGAGGAATGGTATTCCTGTGAGTGCTAGGTTGCCGATGAGTAGGGAAGTTGAGGTGAGGGGTATTGTTTTGAATAGGCCTCCTATTTTTCGGATGTCTTGTTCGTTATTTAGGTTATGAATGATGGATCCGGAGCATATGAAAAGTAGGGCTTTGAAGAAGGCGTGAGTACAGATATGCAGGAATGCTAAATATGGTTGATTGATGCCGATGGTAACTATTATTAGGCCTAGTTGGCTTGAGGTGGAGAAGGCTACGATTTTTTTGATGTCGTTTTGTGTGAGGGCGCAGATGGCTATAAATATGGTGGTGATAGCTCCCAGACATAGTGTGAGGCTTTGAAGTAGTGTGTTGCTTTCTATTAAAGGGTGGAAGCGAATGAGTAAGTACACCCCGGCAACAACCATGGTACTAGAGTGTAGTAGGGCTGAGACTGGAGTTGGGCCTTCTATGGCGGAGGGTAGTCAAGGATGAAGGCCAAGTTGAGCTGATTTTCCTATTGCTGCTAGGAGAAGGCCTATTAGTGGGAGGGAGTTTGGGTTGGGGTTTAGAGTTAGTATTTGTTGTATGTCTCATGAGTTGTAGTGTAGGAGGAAATATGCTATAGCTAGGATGAGGCCAATATCGCCAATGCGATTGTACAGGATTGCTTGGATTGCTGCTGTGTTGGCGTCCGTTCGAGAATATCATCAGCCGATTAATAAGAAAGATATGATTCCTACGCCCTCCCAGCCGATGAAGAGTTGAAAAAGGTTGTTAGCGGTGGTCAAGATTAGTATTGTGATGAGGAAAATAAGGAGATATTTGAAGAATTGGTTGATGTTTGGGTCTGAGCTTATGTATCATAGTGAGAATTCTATAATAGACCAGGTGATGAATAGTGCGATTGGGGTGAATATTACGGAGAAGTAGTCTAGTTTAAAGCTTAGTGTTAGATCTAGTGTTTGAGTTATTATTCAGTGTCAGCTTCAAATGGTTGTTTCTTGGTTTAGGGAGATGTATAGGGTTGTTGGAATAAGGCTGGTAATGAAAGCATATATTATAGTTGTTTTTACATGGTTTGGGTATGATTGTTTTTTGTTGGGGTTGATAAAGGTGGCAATGATTGGGGGGGTTAGGGAGGCGAGGGTTGCTATTATAATGGAGGTGTGCATGGTTATTACTTTTATTTGGAGTTGCACCAATATTTTTGGTTCCTAAAACCAATGGATAGCTGTTATCCTTTAAAAGTTGAGAAAACCATAGTGTTAAGTATGGGGGCATGGGTTAGCAGTCCTTGCGAGTTTTCTCGGTAAATAAGAAGTGGTGAGCTTCTATGGTCAGATTCACAGTCTAGTGTTTTGGTTAAACTATATTTACAGGAGGTAAACCCTAGAATGATGTTGGGGTTAAGGGATAGAAGGATAATTGGGGTGAGGTGTATGAATATTAGTGTATTTTCTCGTGTGAAAGGGGGTTTTATGTTGATTATGTGGTGTGTGAGTTTTCCTCGTTGTATTGTAATGAATATGTGGAGAGAGTAGAGGGCTGTGATTAGTATGTTAAGTCCTGTTAGTATAATAGTGATGTGGGATCAAGAGAATGAGGCTGTAATCACGAAGAGTTCTCCGATTAGATTAATGGTGGGGGGTAAGGCTAGGTTGGTGAGGTTTGCTGTGAACCATCAGAAGGTTATTAGTGGAAGTAGTGTTTGAAGTCCTCGGGAGAGTATCATAATGCGGCTGTGAGTGCGTTCATAGTTTGAATTAGCTAGGCAGAATAATATAGAGGAAGTAAGTCCGTGGGCAATTATGAGGGTGATTGCGCCGGAAAAGCTTCAGGGGGTTTGAATGAGAGAGGCTATGATTACTAGGGATATATGGCTTACAGAAGAGTATGCGATGAGTGATTTTAGGTCTGTTTGTCGTAGACAGATTGAGCTTGTTATAATTATGCCTCATAGGGCTAGCATGAGGAAGGGGTAGGCTATGTACTCTGTTAGAGGGTTGAGAATAGAGGTGAGTCGTATTATGCCATAGCCGCCTAGTTTTAGGAGTACTGCGGCGAGGACTATTGAGCCTGCGATAGGAGCTTCAACATGGGCTTTGGGGAGTCACAGGTGTAAGCCATATAAGGGTATTTTTGTTATGAAAGCCATTATGCATGCCAGTCAGATGAGGTTGTGTGATCAAGTGGTTGTTAGTTTTTGGTCTGTGAGTGTTAGTAGTATGATATTTAATGAGCCTGTGTTATTGTAGGTGTAGGTTAATATGATGAGCAGGGGTAGAGAGCCAGTTAGTGTATAGAATAGAAAGTATGTGCTTGCGTTGAGGCGTTCTGCTTGGGTACCTCATTTAGTGATGATGATTAGGGTGGGAATAAGGGTGGTTTCAAATAAGATATAGAATAAGATCAATTCTGTGGCTATGAATGTTAGAATTAGGGTGATTTGAAGGAAAATTATTGTGGATAGGTAGAGTTTTTTTTGTGAGGGGGGCTGATTGCATAGGTGGTATTGGCTAGCTATCATCATGAGAGGTAGGAGTCAAGCGGTTAGTGTTAAAAGAGGTGTTGTTAGTGGGTCGGAGGATAGGTAGGTTGAGTGATTAAGGAGGTTGTTATTGGTTTGATTAAAAAATAACAAGGGAATAAGGCTAATGATTAGGCTATGTGTAGTTAAGTTAATTCAGATTATGTTGTTTGTAGAGAATCATGTTATTGGTAGTAATATAGTTGTTGGAACAATTATTTTTAACATTGAAGCAGGTTTAAGTTGTGAATGTAATCTAGACCATATGTATTGGAGATTGAGACTAGTAGGGCAAGGCCTACTGCTGTTTCGCAAGCAGCAAATACTAGTAGGATGATCGGTATGATATTGGTTAGGGGGGAGTGTGCATTTGAGGCTATGAGAGCGATTATGATGAAGAGTGATATTATTATTCCTTCTAGGCAGAGGAGGGAGGCTATCAGGTGTGAGCGATAGACCAGCATTCCCAGGAGTGAGATGGCGAATGCTAGTGTAATATTCATGAAGATAGGTGACATTTGGTTAGTATGATAATCATAATTTAATGAGTCGAAATCATTTGTTTTGTTTAAACTACTTACCAATTCGGCTCAATCTAGTCCTTTTTGGGATCATTCGTAGGCTAGACTGAGGGTTAGGATGGTGATGAGTGTGATGGATGATTTAATTATTATTGGGAGGTTTGTTGTTTGGAGAGCCCATGGTAGGGACAATAGTAGGGCGATTTCTAAGTCGAATAGTAGGAAGGTAATGGCAACTAGGAAGAATTTTATTGAAAATGGGATGCGAGCGGGGTTTAGTGGGTCAAAGCCACACTCATAAGGGTTTGTTTTTTCTGCATAGGAGTTAAGTTGGGGTAATCAGAATATGGCAGTTATTAGTAGTGAGGTTAAAAGGGTGTTGATTGTTAGGGCTAGTACTAGGTTGATTACTCCTTTTTGAACATTGTCAAAGCTAATTGATTGGAAGTCAATTGTACTGGTCATACTAAAAGAGTAGGATCCTCATCAGTAAATAGAGATATAAAGGAGTAATCATACGACGTCTACGAAGTGTCAATATCAAGTGGCAGCCTCAAAGCCGAAGTGGTGATTTGGTGTGAAGTGGAATAATAGTTGGCGAATGAGGCAGATAAGGAGGAAAGTGGATCCAATGATGACGTGGAGTCCATGGAATCCCGTAGCGATAAAGAATGTTGAGCCATAGATGCCGTCGGAGATGGTGAAGGGTGCTTCAAAGTACTCTGAGATCTGTAGTAGGGTGAAGTAGATGCCTAGTAGAATTGTAATGAGTAGGGCTTGGGTTGTTTGTTTTCGATTGTTGTTTATAAGGCTGTGGTGAGCTCAGGTAATTGTGACTCCTGATGCTAATAATACGGAGGTGTTTAGAAGGGGTACTTCTAAGGGATCTAATGGGGTAATACCTGTTGGTGGTCAGTGGCCTCCTAAATAGGGGGTTGGGGCTAGGCTTGAGTGGTAGAATGCTCAGAAGAACCCGGTAAAGAAGAAGATTTCCGAGATAATGAATAGGACTATGCCATAGCGAAGGTTTTTTTGAACGGGTGTCGTGTGATGTCCTTGATAGGTGCTTTCTCGTACGACATCGCGTCATCATTGGTGAAGGGTTAGTGTTATGGTTAGTAGGCCTAGTGTCAATAGAGTGGTAGAATAGAAGTGGAATCACATGACTAAGCCGGATGTTATTAGGAGGGTTGACAGAGCTCCTGTTAGTGGTCAAGGGCTGGGTTTGACTGTGTGATAAGCATGGAATTGGTGGGTCATTAGGTGTTGTTGTGTAAATAGAGGCTAACTAGAAGTGTGAAAACATAGGCTTGGATTAAAGCAACTGCGATCTCTAGGATGGTGAGTAGTATTAGAAGTGTAAAGGTTAGTAAAGCAGCGGGGGGGCTGATACTTAGTAGTGTTAGTGCAGTGTTTCCGATTAGGTGTATTAGCAGGTGGCCGGCCGTGATGTTGGCAGTTAAGCGTACAGCTAGGGCCACTGGTTGAATAATCAAGCTAATGGTTTCGATTATTACTAGTATGGGAATGAGTAATGTTGGTGTGCCTTGTGGTAGGAGGTGAGCTAGGGAGTTTTTGGTTTTAAAGCGAAGGCCTGTGATTGCTGTGCCGGCTCATAAGGGGATTGCTATAGCGAGGTTTATAGATAGTTGGGTGGTAGGTGTAAATGAGTGGGGTAGAAGTCCTAGGAGATTAGTTGTGGTGATAAAGGTGATTAGAGACATTAGTATTAGGGACCAGGTTCGCCCCTTAGCATTGTGGGTTATTATTATTTGCTTTAGAGCGAGTAGTACTAGGTTACGTTGAATAGTGGTTAGTCGGTTGTTAATGAGGTGTTTGGAAGTTGGAATTAGTAGTACGGGGAATATGATGATGGGGATTGTAGCAGGTTGGTTTAGGATTATTGGAGTTGCGAATAAGGTAAATAAATTTTCGTTCATTTTAGTTGTCAGTGGTTATTGGGGGTTTGCTTGTCAGAGTTTTTTTGTTGGGGGGATTGATAGTAACATATGTCTAGCAGTTTTAGTTGTGTAATAAGATATAGTGTAGGGAGTATTGTTGTAATAGTGATAAATCATGTGGATGTGTCTAATTGAGGCATTTCGCTGCAGAGGGTATGCCCCTCAATTTTTAACTTAAAAGGTTAACGCTAGAATAGCTGTGCAGTGCATTTGTATAGTGGAAAGGGAGTGGGGTATTTATAGGGTAAACACAGGTCCTATTTCAAAGATTTTTAATGGGATTAGTTCTGCGACGATAGGTATGAAGCTGTGGTTAGCTCCACAGATTTCTGAGCATTGTCCATAATAGACGCCTGGTCGTGTGGCGGTAAATGTGGTTTGATTTAAGCGTCCGGGTACTGCATCTGTTTTTAAACCTAGTGTGGGAATAGTTCATGAGTGTAGGACATCTTGAGATGTGATTATTATACGGACGGGGGCTTCAATTGGGAGAACCACTCGGTTGTCAACTTCTAGAAGTCGAAGGTCTCCTGGGTTTAAGAATAATGGAGGCAGTATGTAAGAATTAAAGATGAGGCCTCCGTAGTCTGTGTATTCGTAGGTTCAGTATCATTGATGTCCAATTGATTTAATAGTAAAGGAGGGGTTGTTGATTTCGTCTGTCAGGTACAGAATGCGTAGAGATGGTAGGGCAATCAGGATTAGAATGATTGCGGGTAAGATGGTTCAAGTGGTCTCTATCTCCTGGGCGTCTGTAATGTTGGTATTGGTTAGTTTTGTTGTGAGTGTTGAGGATAGGGCGTATAGGACTAAAAAGCTAATTAAAGAGATAGTTATAAATGCATAGTCGTGGAAGGTGATTAGCTCTTCTATGACAGGGGATGTAGCATCTTGTAGACCTAGTTGAACTGGGTGGGCCATGTAAGATATATAGGGTTATAGCCTATAATTTGGTTTCGACAAAGCCATGAAATAGTTTTTCTAATATCTCATTGAAAAAGTTATAGGGGTTATAGGATTGGCTTGAAACCGGTTTTAGGGGGTTCGATTCCCCCCTTTTTCGCTCAATTTAATGTAGGTTGGTTCTTCAAATGTGTGGTAAGGCGGGGGACAGCCATTTAATCATTCGAGGTTGGTGGGGGATTGTTCGGCCATTGATACTTTGCGTTTTGAGGCGAAGGCCTCTCAGATCATGTAGATTATTAGGATTACTGCTACTAGTGAAATAAAAGAGCCAATGGACGATAGAATATTTCATGTGGTATAAGCATCGGGGTAGTCAGAATAGCGTCGGGGTATTCCGGATAGGCCAAGGAAGTGTTGTGGAAAAAAGGTTAAATTTACGCCTGTGAATATAATAATAAAGTGGGCTTTGGCATAGGTTTGGTCTAATGTGTAGCCTGAAAATAAAGGGAATCAGTGGACAAAGCCCCCTATAATGGCAAAAACAGCTCCTATTGACAAAACATAGTGGAAATGGGCGACAACATAGTATGTATCGTGTAGTACAATATCTAGGGATGAGTTTGCTAAGATAATACCGGTGAGACCCCCTATGGTGAATAGAAAAATAAAGCCTAGGGCTCAAAGTATTGCGGCAGATCATTTGATATTGCCTCCATGAAGTGTAGCAAGTCAGCTGAAAACTTTAACTCCAGTAGGAATTGCAATGATTATAGTAGCAGAGGTAAAGTAGGCCCGTGTGTCCACATCTATACCCACTGTAAATATATGATGGGCTCATACAATAAATCCTAGGAACCCGATTGACATTATAGCCCAGGTTATACCTATATATCCAAATGGCTCTTTCTTCCCGGAGTAGTAAGTTACGATGTGGGAGATTATTCCGAACCCGGGGAGAATGAGGATGTAGACTTCAGGGTGACCAAAGAATCAAAATAGGTGTTGGTATAGGATAGGGTCTCCCCCTCCAGTAGGATCAAAGAAGGTAGTGTTGAGGTTGCGGTCTGTTAATAGTATAGTAATGCCGGCAGCTAAGACTGGCAGGGAGAGGAGTAGTAGGATTGCTGTGATTAGGACAGATCAGACAAATAACGGGGTTTGATACTGGGATATGGCGGGGGGCTTCATGTTGATAATGGTGGTAATGAAGTTGATAGCCCCCAGGATAGAGGAAACTCCTGCTAGGTGGAGGGAGAAAATAACTAAGTCTACGGAGGCCCCTGGGTGAGAGAGGTTTCCTGCTAAGGGGGGGTATACTGTTCAACCTGTTCCAGCGCCAGCCTCGATTATGGTTGATGCCATTAGCAGCAGGAAGGAGGGGGGAAGAAGTCAGAAGCTCATATTATTTAGACGGGGAAATGCTATGTCAGGAGCACCAATTATCAAGGGTACTAGTCAGTTCCCGAACCCCCCGATTATAATGGGTATAACTATGAAGAAAATTATAATAAATGCATGGGCTGTTACAATGACATTATAGATATGGTCACTGCCTAGTAAACTACCGGGTTGGCCTAATTCAGCTCGAATGAGAAGGCTTAGAGCTGTACCTATGATTCCAGCTCATGCACCGAATAGTAGGTATAGAGTTCCGATGTCTTTATGGTTTGTTGAAAAGAGTCAACGATTAATGAACATGGGTGGAGGAAGGGTAAAATGGCTGAGTAAGCATTAGGCTGTAAACCTGAAGACAGAGGTCTGATCCTCTTTTTGCCAGCCCCGAGGTGATTTTCATGTTAAATTGCAAGTTTAAAGGAGCAGTTTTAAGTTTCTGCCGGGGCTTCTCCCGCCTTTTTTTCTCGTGGCGGGAGAAGTGGATCAAAGCCAGTTGATTAGGGTGTTTAGCTGTTAACTAAATTTTTATGGGTTTGAGTCCCATTGGTCTAGTAGGGGCTTAGCTTAATTAAAGTGGTTGATTTGCGTTCAATTGATGCAGAGTAGGTTTTTGCAGTCCTTATATGTTTCAGAAATTAAGTGGTCTACTTACTAAGGGCTTTGAAGGCTCTTGGTCTTATTTAACCTAAATTTCTAGGGAATAGTTAGGATTAGGGGGGTGATTGGTAGTAGGAGAGTAGAAATGATGGTGAGTGTGGGGGTGAGGGGTGTGGGTTTTGTGTTTTCAAGTTGTCAGTTCATTTTTGTGTTGTTGGGGGTGGGAAATAGTGATACTGAGACGGTGTAGATTAGGCGTATGTAGAAGTACAGGTTAAGTAGGGTTATGGTGACTATGATGGAGGGGATGACAAAGTTGTTGTTTATTGCAAGTTCTTGAATAGTTATTCATTTAGGTAGGAAGCCGGTTAGTGGGGGTAAACCTCCTAGGGATATAAGGGTGAATATTGTTAGTGGTATGAGTTGGGGTGATTTGTTTCAGGTGAGGGATAGTGTAAGGGTTGTGGTATTTGAGTTCAGATTGAGGAATAGGAATATGGTGGTTGTTAGGGCGATGTATATGGTTAGGTAGAGGGTTGTAATGGTTGGGTTGTATGTTAGCGTTATTATTATTCAGCCTATGTGAGTGATTGAGGAGTATGCTATAATTTTGCGTAATTGTGTTTGGTTTAGGCCTCCTCAGCTGCCTACTATGATGGATAGGGTTGAGAGGGTTATGAGGGCACAGGTGTTGATTGATGGGTGAATTTGACATATAATTGAGATGGGGGCTAGTTTTTGTCATGTGAGGAGGAGTAGGCCAGGAATTAGTGGTGTTCCTTGGGTGACTTCTGGAATTCAGAAGTGGAATGGGGCTATTCCTAGTTTTATGGCAAGGGCAGTTGTTATTATTAACGATGGAAGTTGGTTGGCGGTATTTGTTATTATTCAGTGCCCCGATAGTAGGTTGTTGAGGGTAATTGCTATTATAAGAATTATGGATGCGGTGGATTGTATTAGGAAATACTTGGTGGCGGCTTCTGTGGAGCGGGGGTTTGTTTTTTTGATTAAAATTGGAATGAAGGCTAGTATGTTTATTTCCAGGCCTGCTCAGGCGAGAAATCAGTGTGAGCTCAATAGTGTAGTGAGTGTGCCTGTGATTATTGTGGTGTAGATGATGAGTTGGGCTAGGGGGTTAATTAGTACGGGAAGGGTGTGACCAACATTTTCGGGGTATGGGCCCGATAGCTTATTTAGCTGACCTTACTTTAGGATGGGGTGTGTTAGGTAGCACGGAGAAGTTTGGATTCTCAGGGGTAGGTTCAATGCCTGCAATCTTAGAAATAAGAGGGTTGGGGCCTCTATCATTTACTCTATCAAAGTAACTCTTTTGTCAGACATATTTCTAGGTTTGAGGGGGAATGCTGGAGATTGTAATGGGTGTTAGGATGTTTCATATGAGAAATGCTAGTGTGAGTGGAAGGAAGTTTTTTCATAGTAGATGTATGAGTTGGTCGTAGCGGAATCGGGGGTATGTTGCTCGAGTTCATAAGAATAGGGAGGTTAGGAGGAGCGTTTTGGTGGTAAAGCATGTTGTGAATAATTCTGGCGAGTGGGTGGGGTAGAATGTGCCTAGAAAGATTGTAGTTGTTAGGGCGTTCATTATAATAATGTTTATGTATTCGGCTATAAAGAATAGGGCGAATGGACCTGCGGCATACTCGATGTTAAAGCCTGATACTAGTTCTGATTCGCCTTCTATGAGGTCGAAGGGGGTTCGGTTTGTCTCTGCTAGTGTGGAGGTGAATCATATTATGGCTAGGGGTCATGATGGCAAGAGGAGTCAGATGTGCTCTTGTGTTGTAATGAGTATGTTAAGGTTAAATGAGCCGCTTGTTAGTAAGACTGATAGTAGGATAATAGCGAGGGTAACCTCATATGAAATTGTTTGAGCGACGGCTCGTAGGGCTCCAATTAGGGCGTAGTTTGAGTTTGATGCCCATCCTGATCATAGGATGGAGTGGACGGTTAGGCTGGATATGGCTAGGATGAACAGGAGTCCTAGGTTGAAATTGATTAGAGGGTTAGGTATGGGAAGGGGGGTTCATAGGAGGAGGGCAATGGAGAAGGCTAGGGCGGGTGCGATGGTGTAGAGAGTAGTGGTGGATGTTGAGGGTTTTAGAGGCTCTTTGGTGAAGAGTTTTATTGCATCAGCGAAGGGTTGTAGTAGTCCGTAAGGGCCTACAATGTTGGGTCCTTTGCGTAGTTGTATATAACCTAACAATTTTCGTTCAACAAGTGTAAGGAATGCTATGGCGGTTAGTGTAGATGCAACAAGGAGTATAAGGTTTGCTGTAGTCATAGTGTTAAGAAGAGGGGTTGAACCTCTGGTTTTAAAATTTTAAATTTTATGCAATTGCCGGGCTCTGCCATCTTAACAAACCCTGTTCTTGGGTGGGATTTGTAATGTTTTGTTAAATTAAGATTAGATCATTTATGGGGAGGGGGGCGCTATTGTGAAGTGGGCCCTATTTCTCTTGTCCTTTCGTACAGGGAGAAATGTTGAATAGATAGAAACCGACCTGGATTGCTCCGGTCTGAACTCAGATCACGTAGGACTTTAATCGTTGAACAAACGAACCCTTGATAGCTGCTGCACCATTAGGATGTCCTGATCCAACATCGAGGTCGTAAACTCTATTGTTGATATGGACTCTAGAATAGAATTGCGCTGTTATCCCTGGGGTAACTTGTTCCGTTGATCAAGTTATTGGGTCAATTGCAAGTATTGGTTTGCTTTGGCTTGTGTAGTCTTAGCATGGATTGTTCGGAGGTTTGACTGTGCTCCGAGGTCACCCCAACCAAAATTTTTAGTACAGGCATGGGGGTTTAAAGACCTGTGGGTTTGTGTGGTTTTTAGTTGTACTAGTAAATTGAAGCTCCGCAGGGTCTTCTCGTCTTATTAGTTCATGTCCGTCTCTTCACGGACAGGCCAATTTCACTGGTTGAAAGTAAGAGACAGTTAAACCCTCGTGATGCCATTCATGCGAGTCCCTAATTAGAGAACAAGTGATTATGCTACCTTTGCACGGTCAGGGTACCGCGGCCGTTAAACGTGTGTCACTGGGCAGGCGGTGCCTCTAATACTAGTAATGCTAGAGGTGATGTTTTTGGTAAACAGGCGGGGTTAGTTTTGCCGAGTTCCTTTTACTTTTTATAACCTTCCTTGAGGCATGCCTGTGTTGGATTAACAGTGGAAGTAATGTCAGCTTGTTTGTGTTTGTTGATATTGGACTGTTAAGTGTCGGTGAGGTTTTCGGTCTGACTTAGGCTTATGCGGTGGAGAAAATGTTCATGTTACTTATACTAACATTATTGCTTCTATGAAATGATAGATTGATCCAATGTGAGATGAGGAGTTCAGTTTTATGTTTGGTATTTTTTGGGTAGTTGATGTTGAGCTTGAACGCTTTCTTAATTGATGGCTGCTTTTGGGCCAACTATGGTGGTTATGCTTTTTACTCTCTATATAAGGTTTTTTCCTAGTGTCTAAAGAGCTGTCCCTCTTTAGACTAGCAATTGAGCTTACAAAAGGATTAAGAGGTTCTGTAGGTAAGCTCAAGGTTGAACTAAAATTCTATCTTGGATAACCAGCTATCATCAGGCTCGGTAGGCTTGTCACCTCTACCCATAAATCTTCCCACTATTTTGCTACATAGACGGGTGCGCTCTTTTAGCTGTTTTTGGGTAGCTCGTCTGATTTCGGGGGGTTTGGCTTTAGTTCTCTTTGCGAAACTATTTCTAGTTAATTCATTATGCAAAAGGTACAGAAGTTAGTTCTTGCTATTTTATGCTTGGGTGGTATTATTCTTTCCCTTACGGTACTGTGTCTATAGCGCCGAGTTAGAATTTCTATCACCTATACTTTATGTGGGTGAATGGTTTAGTGTATGGTTGTTTGGTATTAGTGTTAGTTATGTTTGGGGCTAGTGTTGGCTCAAGGTAGTCAAATTGTACTGAGATCTTCCGGGTGTAGGCCGGATGCTTTGCGTTAAGCTATACCTTGATTTATCCAAGTGCACCTTCCGGTACACTTACCGTGTTACGACTTATCCCCTCTATATAGGTATTAGGGTGTTTAGTTAATATAGTCCTTAAGTATATTTGAGGGGAGTGACGGGCGGTGTGTGCGTGCTTTATGGCCTTGTTCAATTAAGCACTCTATTCTTAATTTACTGCTAAATCCTCCTTGGACTCTTAGGTTTCATGAGAGTTATCGTGGGTTTTCTAGGATAGAAAATGTAGCCCATCTTTTTCCGTCTCATAGGCTACACCTTGACCTAACGTTTTTGCGAAAAGGGGTACTTGCGCTCACTTTGTGACCTTTATCAGGGTTTGCTGAAGATGGCGGTATATAGGCTGAGCAAGAGAGGGTGGGGTGGATCGGGGTTTATCGATTATGGGACAGGCTCCTCTAGGGGGGTGAAGCACCGCCAAGTCCTTTGAGTTTCAAGCGGTTGCTTGTAGTATTCTGGCGAGTAGTTTTGTTGGTTTAACTACTGAGGTTTAGGGCTAAGCATAGTGGGGTATCTAATCCCAGTTTGGGTCTTAGCTGTTGTGTATTCAGAGGTTTTAAAGCCACTTTCGTAGTTTATTTTATGTTAGCTAGGATTTTACAGTTTAGGTGGGGTTTAGCTTTAATTAGGCTGGGTCTAAAACACTCTCTACGCCGGTCTCTATTGGCTCGGGTTAATCGTGTGGCCGCGGTGGCTGGCACGAAATTGACCAACCCTTGGTGTAGCATAGCTTAGTTAAACTTTCGTTTATTACTAAAGGTTTGTCACTGCTGTTTCCCGTGGGGGTGTGGCTGAGCAAAGTGTTTTGAGCTGCATGTGCGTGCTTGATACTCACTCCTCTTAGTCATAGTGATTTGTAGGGCGTCTTCACTGGGGCGGGGAGGCTTGCATGTGTAATCTTGCTAAAGGTCAATAGAAAGGCCAGGACCAAACCTATTTGTCTATGGGATGTGTGAATCCATCTAGGCATTTTCAGTGTCTTGCTTTGGGGTAGGTTTAAGCTACGTAGACGAGAAGGTGGGTGTGAATGTAGGTGGCATCTTTGGGGTTGTGGGGGGGGGGGTGGTTGGTAGGGTAAGCGAAGGTTAGTTGAGGGGTTAGTAGTTAGGGCATGCATACCTAAAAGATGGAAATACAAGCTTTGGCCGGGGGAGCAGGACTTTGTTTTCGGGGTTTGGCAAAGGGTGGTTGGTAGGGTAAGCGAAGGTTAGTTGAGGGGTTAGTAGTTAGGGCATGCATACCTAAAAGATGGAAATACAAGCTTTGGCCGGGGGAGCAGGACTTTGTTTTCGGGGTTTGGCAAAGGGTGGTTGGTAGGGTAAGCGAAGGTTAGTTGAGGGGTTAGTAGTTAGGGCATGCATACCTAAAAGATGGAAATACAAGCTTTGGCCGGGGGAGCAGGACTTTGTTTTCGGGGTTTGGCAAAGGGTGGTTGGTAGGGTAAGCGAAGGTTAGTTGAGGGGTTAGTAGTTAGGGCATGCATACCTAAAAGATGGAAATACAAGCTTTGGCCGGGGGAGCAGGACTTTGTTTTCGGGGTTTGGCAAAGGGTGGTTGGTAGGGTAAGCGAAGGTTAGTTGAGGGGTTAGTAGTTAGGGCATGCATACCTAAAAGATGGAAATACAAGCTTTGGCCGGGGGAGCAGGACTTTGTTTTCGGGGTTTGGCAAAGGGTGGTTATGTGAAGGTCAAGGGGGGGGGGGGGTTTGGTTAAGGTTTTTGAATTTTTTTGTAGTGTTGTGGGTTGGTTGTTGTATGTCTTACAAGCATGAATTAAATAACACATCGCTAGTAGTCATGCGGGGCTGGAATATTGAACGTAGGTGCGATTAATAATGGCATGGACTAGGAATCAAAGGCAGGCGCATTCAGGGCGGGATGTGGTGGGAGTCAGCATGTTGCGATGGTGTTGCGTGCAGACCAGAGATAAAAAATACCAAATGCATGGGAAGCTCCAGTGACTGGTTAATAGGGTGATAGACCCGTGATCCATCGAGATGTCTTATTTAAGAGGAACGTGTGGACGGTTTTAGTTGGCATGGCCCTGAGGTAAGAACCAGATGCCGGATACAGCTCATTCTTAGCTACCCCCACGGGTCGTGGGCCCGGAGCGAGGAGGGTAACACTGCTTGTGCGGGATATTGATTTCACGGAGGATGGTGAGTAAGAGAGTTCTAAGTGAGGGGGGTCATCCGTGGTGGGGAGGAAGGTTTGTAGTAGGTATGTACTATTGTACGACAAATAAGGTAATGTATTATGTACGGAGGACGGTCTTGCTGTCTGTGTTGGTGTGTTGTGGGTGGAGTGGGCGGGTTATGGTGTTTCGTGGTTGGGTTGTATGTGAGATCTCTGTTTGGTGGGTATGCTTTTTGGAGGCTGTGGGTGCGGATATGATAGTATGTGTTATGTACAGTTAAGCAGATATAGTACTATATATTATTCATGTTGGCTAGCAGTAATGCACGAATTACATAGCATATTTATGTAAAGGTGCTTGAGTTGTACTGTAGGGTTTGTACAATATAAAAGACAGAAAGTAGTTTAAGCTAGAATGCCAGTTTTGGGTGTTGGTGGTGAAGTCGAGTGCTTTCTTTCTGAGCTGTCCTAGGGGTTATGAGTCTCATCTCTAGTTTACAAGACTAGTGTATTAGTTTATACTACAAGGGCAAGTTCATTTGAGTAGGTTATTTTCGATTAGGGAGGTTAGTGGTATCAGGATTAGAACTGTGGTGAAGTATATTGTGGATGCTAGTTGACCAATAAAAATGAAGGGTTGGCTTACTGGCTGACTTCCGATCCAGGTGAGGGTTAATAGGGTTGTAATTAGGAATCAGAACAGGAATTGGCTAAGTGGGCGGAATATTATGCTTTGTTGTTTGGAATTATGAAGTGTGGGGATAATAGATAGGATGAGGATTGAAAGGAAGAGTGCTAGTACGCCCCCTAGTTTATTAGGAACAGATCGTAGAATTGCGTATGCAAATAGGAAGTATCACTCTGGTTTGATGTGTGGAGGGGTATTTAGTGGGTCGGCTGGGATGTAGTTGTCTGGGTCGTTTAGGAGGTTGGGTGAGAGTAGTGTTAGTGTTGTTAGGATGAAGAGGAGGAGGACTAGGCCTAGGATATCCTTAATTGTGTAGTAGGGGTGGAAGGGGATTTTGTCTGAGTCTGATGAGATTCCGCAGGGGTTGTTTGATCCTGTTTCGTGTAGGAATAGCAGATGGACTATTGTAAGAGCGGTGATAATGAAAGGTAGAATAAAGTGTAGGGTGAAGAATCGTGAAAGGGTGGGGTTGCCAATGGAGTACCCACCTCAGATTCATTGGACGAGGTCGGTCCCGATGTATGGGATTGCTGATAATAGGTTTGTGATCACTGTTGCTCCTCAGAATGATATTTGGCCTCATGGAAGTACGTAGCCTATAAAGGCTGTTGCTATAGTCAAGAATAGAAGTATAATGCCAGTGTTCCAGGTTTTTAGGAGAAGGAATGAGCCATAGTAAAGACCTCGGCCTACGTGTAGAAAGAGGCAGATGAAAAATATGGAGGCGCCGTTGGCGTGGAGGTAGCGAATGATTCAGCCGTGGTTTACGTCTCGGGTGATGTGTGCGATTGAAGAGAAGGCAGAAGAGGTGTCTGGTGAGTAATGTATTGCTAAGAATAGGCCTGTGATGATCTGTAGAATTAGGCAGAATGCGAGGAGTGAGCCGAAGTTTCATCATATGGAAATGTTGGATGGGGTTGGCAGGTCAATGAGGGAGTGGTTAATTATTTTTATAATTGGGTTGGATTTACGTATTGGGGTCATTAGTGCTTTTGTAGTTGAAGTACAACGGTGGTTTTTCATATCATTGGTTATGGCTGTAGTCCATGCAAGAGCAATGACATATATTTTATTTGCGTTGAGTGTATTGTTGGTTATGGGATTTGTTGGATTTTCTTCTAAGCCCTCTCCTATTTATGGGGGGCTAGCATTGATTGTTAGTGGTGTGGTTGGTTGTATGGTAGTTTTAGGTTTTGGGGGGACTTATATAGGTCTGATGTTGTTTTTAATTTATTTGGGGGGTATAATAATTGTTTTTGGTTATACTACAGCGATAGCTATTGAGGAGTACCCTGAGACATGGGGTTCAGGGTTTGGGGTTTTAGGGGGTCTTTTGGTGGGTTTAATAATAGAAGTAGGGTTAGTTCTATGGGTTTCAAGTTCTGATGGGGTAGTGGTAGTTAGTTTTAATAGTATGGGGAGTTGGGTGATTTTTGAGGGAGAGGGGTCAGGGTTAGTTCGGGGGGATTCTATTGGTGCTGGTGCTTTGTACGATTATGGGCGTTGGTTAGTAGTGGTTGCTGGTTGGACATTATTTGTGGGTGTATATATTGTAATTGAGATCACTCGGGGTAATAGGTTATATTATTAGAAGTAGGGTTAGGGTGAGGGGGATGAGAAAGGAGAGGGAGTATAGCTTAATTATGCCTTTTTGGGTGGTGACAGTTTTGGAAGCGGTGGTATGTACATGTGCGATCATCTTGGGTATAGATTTTTCTAGTCATATTGAATCTAGTAGAAGAAGGGCTAGGTTTTGGCTTATGAGTAGGTTTTGATATGGGACTATGCGGTGAATTGTAGTGGGAAAATATCCTAGTATGTTGGAGAATTTAAATATTTGTGATGGGTTGTTTATTTTTAGTTTGTTGGTTATAGAGGTCAGGTCTAGGGTTATTAGGAAACCAAGGATAGTTGCATACAGGGCTGAGAGTTTTAAGTAGTGAGGTATTGTTGGTTGGGGAAGCGAAGTGGGGGGGATGTTGTTGGTGATAAGGAATCCAGTAATAATGCTGCCCATTGTGAGGCGTTTAATTGGGTTAAGTAGGGTGGGGTTATTTTCGTTAATGTTTATTAGGGTTGAAAAGCGAGGTGGCCCTGTTATGGTGAGGAGAATGATTCGAGTACTATAGGCGCTTGTTAGAGAGGTGGCGATGAAGGTGATAGATAGGGCTCAGGCGTTGGTATATGACGTGTTTGTGGCTTCGATAATGAGATCTTTGGAGTAGAAGCCTGTGAGGAATGGTATTCCTGTGAGTGCTAGGTTGCCGATGAGTAGGGAAGTTGAGGTGAGGGGTATTGTTTTGAATAGGCCTCCTATTTTTCGGATGTCTTGTTCGTTATTTAGGTTATGAATGATGGATCCGGAGCATATGAAAAGTAGGGCTTTGAAGAAGGCGTGAGTACAGATATGCAGGAATGCTAAATATGGTTGATTGATGCCGATGGTAACTATTATTAGGCCTAGTTGGCTTGAGGTGGAGAAGGCTACGATTTTTTTGATGTCGTTTTGTGTGAGGGCGCAGATGGCTATAAATATGGTGGTGATAGCTCCCAGACATAGTGTGAGGCTTTGAAGTAGTGTGTTGCTTTCTATTAAAGGGTGGAAGCGAATGAGTAAGTACACCCCGGCAACAACCATGGTACTAGAGTGTAGTAGGGCTGAGACTGGAGTTGGGCCTTCTATGGCGGAGGGTAGTCAAGGATGAAGGCCAAGTTGAGCTGATTTTCCTATTGCTGCTAGGAGAAGGCCTATTAGTGGGAGGGAGTTTGGGTTGGGGTTTAGAGTTAGTATTTGTTGTATGTCTCATGAGTTGTAGTGTAGGAGGAAATATGCTATAGCTAGGATGAGGCCAATATCGCCAATGCGATTGTACAGGATTGCTTGGATTGCTGCTGTGTTGGCGTCCGTTCGAGAATATCATCAGCCGATTAATAAGAAAGATATGATTCCTACGCCCTCCCAGCCGATGAAGAGTTGAAAAAGGTTGTTAGCGGTGGTCAAGATTAGTATTGTGATGAGGAAAATAAGGAGATATTTGAAGAATTGGTTGATGTTTGGGTCTGAGCTTATGTATCATAGTGAGAATTCTATAATAGACCAGGTGATGAATAGTGCGATTGGGGTGAATATTACGGAGAAGTAGTCTAGTTTAAAGCTTAGTGTTAGATCTAGTGTTTGAGTTATTATTCAGTGTCAGCTTCAAATGGTTGTTTCTTGGTTTAGGGAGATGTATAGGGTTGTTGGAATAAGGCTGGTAATGAAAGCATATATTATAGTTGTTTTTACATGGTTTGGGTATGATTGTTTTTTGTTGGGGTTGATAAAGGTGGCAATGATTGGGGGGGTTAGGGAGGCGAGGGTTGCTATTATAATGGAGGTGTGCATGGTTATTACTTTTATTTGGAGTTGCACCAATATTTTTGGTTCCTAAAACCAATGGATAGCTGTTATCCTTTAAAAGTTGAGAAAACCATAGTGTTAAGTATGGGGGCATGGGTTAGCAGTCCTTGCGAGTTTTCTCGGTAAATAAGAAGTGGTGAGCTTCTATGGTCAGATTCACAGTCTAGTGTTTTGGTTAAACTATATTTACAGGAGGTAAACCCTAGAATGATGTTGGGGTTAAGGGATAGAAGGATAATTGGGGTGAGGTGTATGAATATTAGTGTATTTTCTCGTGTGAAAGGGGGTTTTATGTTGATTATGTGGTGTGTGAGTTTTCCTCGTTGTATTGTAATGAATATGTGGAGAGAGTAGAGGGCTGTGATTAGTATGTTAAGTCCTGTTAGTATAATAGTGATGTGGGATCAAGAGAATGAGGCTGTAATCACGAAGAGTTCTCCGATTAGATTAATGGTGGGGGGTAAGGCTAGGTTGGTGAGGTTTGCTGTGAACCATCAGAAGGTTATTAGTGGAAGTAGTGTTTGAAGTCCTCGGGAGAGTATCATAATGCGGCTGTGAGTGCGTTCATAGTTTGAATTAGCTAGGCAGAATAATATAGAGGAAGTAAGTCCGTGGGCAATTATGAGGGTGATTGCGCCGGAAAAGCTTCAGGGGGTTTGAATGAGAGAGGCTATGATTACTAGGGATATATGGCTTACAGAAGAGTATGCGATGAGTGATTTTAGGTCTGTTTGTCGTAGACAGATTGAGCTTGTTATAATTATGCCTCATAGGGCTAGCATGAGGAAGGGGTAGGCTATGTACTCTGTTAGAGGGTTGAGAATAGAGGTGAGTCGTATTATGCCATAGCCGCCTAGTTTTAGGAGTACTGCGGCGAGGACTATTGAGCCTGCGATAGGAGCTTCAACATGGGCTTTGGGGAGTCACAGGTGTAAGCCATATAAGGGTATTTTTGTTATGAAAGCCATTATGCATGCCAGTCAGATGAGGTTGTGTGATCAAGTGGTTGTTAGTTTTTGGTCTGTGAGTGTTAGTAGTATGATATTTAATGAGCCTGTGTTATTGTAGGTGTAGGTTAATATGATGAGCAGGGGTAGAGAGCCAGTTAGTGTATAGAATAGAAAGTATGTGCTTGCGTTGAGGCGTTCTGCTTGGGTACCTCATTTAGTGATGATGATTAGGGTGGGAATAAGGGTGGTTTCAAATAAGATATAGAATAAGATCAATTCTGTGGCTATGAATGTTAGAATTAGGGTGATTTGAAGGAAAATTATTGTGGATAGGTAGAGTTTTTTTTGTGAGGGGGGCTGATTGCATAGGTGGTATTGGCTAGCTATCATCATGAGAGGTAGGAGTCAAGCGGTTAGTGTTAAAAGAGGTGTTGTTAGTGGGTCGGAGGATAGGTAGGTTGAGTGATTAAGGAGGTTGTTATTGGTTTGATTAAAAAATAACAAGGGAATAAGGCTAATGATTAGGCTATGTGTAGTTAAGTTAATTCAGATTATGTTGTTTGTAGAGAATCATGTTATTGGTAGTAATATAGTTGTTGGAACAATTATTTTTAACATTGAAGCAGGTTTAAGTTGTGAATGTAATCTAGACCATATGTATTGGAGATTGAGACTAGTAGGGCAAGGCCTACTGCTGTTTCGCAAGCAGCAAATACTAGTAGGATGATCGGTATGATATTGGTTAGGGGGGAGTGTGCATTTGAGGCTATGAGAGCGATTATGATGAAGAGTGATATTATTATTCCTTCTAGGCAGAGGAGGGAGGCTATCAGGTTGGTGAGCGATAGACCAGCATTCCCAGGAGTGAGATGGCGAATGCTAGTGTAATATTCATGAAGATAGGTGACATTTGGTTAGTATGATAATCATAATTTAATGAGTCGAAATCATTTGTTTTGTTTAAACTACTTACCAATTCGGCTCAATCTAGTCCTTTTTGGGATCATTCGTAGGCTAGACTGAGGGTTAGGATGGTGATGAGTGTGATGGATGATTTAATTATTATTGGGAGGTTTGTTGTTTGGAGAGCCCATGGTAGGGACAATAGTAGGGCGATTTCTAAGTCGAATAGTAGGAAGGTAATGGCAACTAGGAAGAATTTTATTGAAAATGGGATGCGAGCGGGGTTTAGTGGGTCAAAGCCACACTCATAAGGGTTTGTTTTTTCTGCATAGGAGTTAAGTTGGGGTAATCAGAATATGGCAGTTATTAGTAGTGAGGTTAAAAGGGTGTTGATTGTTAGGGCTAGTACTAGGTTGATTACTCCTTTTGAACATTGTCAAAGCTAATTGATTGGAAGTCAATTGTACTGGTCATACTAAAAGAGTAGGATCCTCATCAGTAAATAGAGATATAAAGGAGTAATCATACGACGTCTTACGAAGTGTCAATATCAAGTGGCAGCCTCAAAGCCGAAGTGGTGATTTGGTGTGAAGTGGAATAATAGTTGGCGAATGAGGCAGATAAGGAGGAAAGTGGATCCAATGATGACGTGGAGTCCATGGAATCCCGTAGCGATAAAGAATGTTGAGCCATAGATGCCGTCGGAGATGGTGAAGGGTGCTTCAAAGTACTCTGAGATCTGTAGTAGGGTGAAGTAGATGCCTAGTAGAATTGTAATGAGTAGGGCTTGGGTTGTTTGTTTTCGATTGTTGTTTATAAGGCTGTGGTGAGCTCAGGTAATTGTGACTCCTGATGCTAATAATACGGAGGTGTTTAGAAGGGGTACTTCTAAGGGATCTAATGGGGTAATACCTGTTGGTGGTCAGTGGCCTCCTAAATAGGGGGTTGGGGCTAGGCTTGAGTGGTAGAATGCTCAGAAGAACCCGGTAAAGAAGAAGATTTCCGAGATAATG